>NC_134485.1:286122264-286262264 GCF_040206685.1 Ascaphus truei
TTGGAGGCGCTGCTGAGATATATCTGTTAACAGGACAGGCTTTTGCTAGGCACACAATAGGAAACAGGGAGAGTGTCTGCTGACACTCTGTGCTGGAAAGGGAAAATCTAGGGGTAGTCAGGAGAACGAAAAACCTCGCAAAGCACGCCCTAGACTGACCTAAGGGGTTAGTGAGTCTGGAGCCGGGGGCTATAGCTGTCCTAGTCACCTTGAGGTAGCGCTAGGGGTAGGATGCCTGAAGGGATAGCCTGTTAACGTGGTCAGGAATTCTGGAGAGGATCTGCACTAGGCTAGCCAAAAGTAGGTCGACGCCCAAAGTGCTGCATGGAAGAGCCAGAGTACTCTAGTCTCCACTCCAGATCACTTACCAAAGGGAGCACAGACTGGGAGGAAGGAGATACAGTAGACACAGGAAGAGTGAGCCTAGCCTGAGGTAGTGCACCCACGAGTCAGATCTACGTTAGGTACACAAGGTGGTGCACAAGGCATGTTTATTGTACAGATGTGGTAGCTGCCCCGCAGAGCGGAGCTCCATGTACAGAAAATCGGTGTTCAACAATCACGAGAGACCTGTCAGAATGGAGGATCTGTACAGAACAGAAGGTCCAGGATTGCGGTCAGAGGAAGAACACGCATATGAACTGTGCGTGGACGAAGAACACGCATATGAACTGTGCGTGGACGAAGGACAAGCTACAGAAGAGACTTTTGTGAGTTTGTTGTGGAACGGCGTGAAAGTCGTGGCTGCGCCGTGTTTGTCCTGCCTATGTTCTTGGGAAGATACCCCCGAGAATAGTGAGGATGATAGTCTTGCGAGATGGGAAGAGCGAAATGGACTTTGTTATACCCCAATTAACAAACAGCCAGACGCTGCCTTCAAAGACAGTGAAAGAAAAGACAATGCTTACCAAGATGGCGGTTCCCGCGTCCCCGGGACACCGCGTGGGCATGCTGCAAAAGGTCTTGCAACTTTGCAGTCTGCTAGATGTTGGCCAGGATTGGCGCCAACGCGAAAACTCCACCCCGATGGGGAGTTTGGCGCGAAAGCTGGAGCCGCGCCCTCATGGACTATGACTCACTCCGCACCTGTGCTGGGTCAGCCTACAAGTCTACGAGACATCCCCCTAGTTTCAACCAGGGGGAGTGGTTTGCGGTCTCACCGGATGTCGCAAGAGGAAATGGGAGGAAGGGTGACTATATCAGCCCATGCCTTTCAGTTGCGAAGAGCCATTGATCAGTACCGACCTCTGAGCAGAGTACCTCCGCTGATAAAAATGGCTGAAGCTGTTGATAAAGTGGACCAAGGTCCTGTGATTTCCACGCACCCTTATTCGGCTCCAGGAGGCTTCCTGGTGATCCGGGTGGAGGGTGTAGAGACTGTGGCGTGTCTGTGCCTGCAGTGCAGACTGCCGGGCGGAGCCGTGGGCAGCGAAGCCCGATGCCCCCACTGTGGACTGCAGTACATGTGGCCCATGACCACATTCGTACCGGTGCAATCTACGGGAATGACCGGAAATGTACCGGTGGCGACAGAAGAGCAGCCGGGAGCTCTCTGGAATAAGAGTGCCAGTCCCGCAGAGTCGGAGCCATCATTGGTGCTTCCGATAGAGAAACTCAGCCATCGGAGAGGTGATCACCGAGGAGCCCATCGCCGGTCTCCTACTGGGATGCCTCGGCCGAACTGCAAACTGGAATCCTCGGACGAGGAGTGTGCAAGGCTGGCGAGTAAGACAGTCATCAGACGAGACTGTCATACCATTGGTACTCCATGGAGGGATGAAATTCCTCGTGGTATGGAGACGCGGAGTCGAGTGTCTCCTGTACCGCGACCACCCGATCGCCGGAGTCCCACTGCCGTGGTGACTAGTGGATCGGACGGAGGCCGATCTACCCCGACCCTGCACGGGACTAAGACACCGTGTCTGTCGCAGACCCAGGGAGTGGACGATCCGGAGGAGCGAGTCCAGAGCCAGACTGGATCGCGTAGCAGAATGGCGTTGGAGGAGATCCTTGTGGAGGAAGAGATTCCGCTTGGGAATCCATCGCAAGATGGCGTCGCAGCACGTGCGTGTGCGGAAGTGGTGCCGGAGGACCAGGGAGGCCCCGAGTGGGAGATGGTGCCGCCTCTGCGATCGAGCAGCGGGAAGCGATCCCCTATTATCCAGGGGAATGGGCGGTTGAACGGAAAGCCCAGGAGTCCCAAGGTTGAAGACAAAGATGGACTTTGTGGCGATGCTAAGGCAGGTACCGCTGGGGAGCAGGTCGAAACCCTGTCCGTGCCTACTGGTCGGTCCCGTCCCCAAACCCCGTCCACCCCCAAGGTTAGTCCTAAGGCCCTAGCTAAAGTCCCTGTACCCGTCCCTATCCTATTTGGATCTAGTTCCAGTTTAGGGTTGTCCGGGGAGTCACGGGGTCCTTTTGATGATCGGACTGGGAGCCTGGACTTGGGTACGTCGGATGATGGGTCGGAGGGAGGAGGGAGCATGTCCCGACAAGTGTCGGTGTTCAGTGATTGTCCTAGCGGGGTGAGTATCACTGTTATGAATACCTCTCATCGCAAGGGAATTAATACCCGATCTGAGGGTACATCTGGAGTGTCTTCTGGTGGGCCTGATGAGGAGTCCCTAGAAGAGAATGTAGATTCTAGCTCCGAGGAACGGAAGGAGACTAGGTGGTGGGCCCCCTTGTACGAGGGGTATGTCTCGTGGTTTGACCGCACCCGCTTTATTTTAGAGAGAGAGGGGGTGGTTGATCACTGGTGGGCTGCCGGGGATTTTGATGATGAATCCTACCTTAGGGCTCTAAGGGTACGATGGGACCGTATACAGGCAGGCCTAATTATCCCTAAGGGGTCCGCAGGGTTAGATGATCCGGTGGAGACACATGAGCCCCTATCCTGGGTGTTGCCCGGGACGGCTGGTCAAACCAGTTTAACTAGGGCTTGCAGAGCTGAGCGAGCTATCATTGCCAAGTACAGGAAGTCCCATGGGCTTGATTACCCCTATGTCCCTGAACCTCTAATGACAGAGATAGAGGAGAATAGGGAGAGATGGCTCAAGAATGATATTCAGTATCATATCATTGAGAGAGGGGGAGCCATTAAAGGTATACAGGCCGAGCAGAGGGTAGCTCAACTGATGCGGGTCTGGAAGATAGGGCGCAGTGTACATATGCACAAGGTAGTGTACTGTAATGAGAGAGGAGTACCACGGGAATACAGCGTGACTGTGCATGATGCCGCGGGGCGAGAGGTGAAGAAGCCAGATCCTCGGCATTACTATTGAGTGTCCAATAGAGTGGTCTGTTGTTTCTTTTGCGCTCCCTGCTGGTCGGTGAGTGTACTGAGCTTTCATTATTATGTTCATGTAATGATGTTTGCTGTGTTATTTGTGTGTTCTTTTGCAGTGTTTCCTGGCGCAAGGTACACCAAATTTAGGTCCCAGCCGGGACGGTGGGTATTCACCAGGGGGAGTATGTAGCCATGCATAATAATGACTGCATACTTCTTCTCTGTTAGCAGTAAGTCCTGGTACACACAGGCCTGCCCACAGTAGTTATGGAGGTTTTCCCTCACACCCTAGTGTGGTGCCCTGTGTAAGGATGGGAGTGGCTGTATGCTCTGAGTCCCTGGATAGTGACCTCAGAGATGCGCCTGCCCCCTGAGGTATAAAGGGCACAACACTGACAGTTAGTGTTGTTGTTCGCGGGAGAGAGTAAACCGAAGATACAGATATTGTAGGAACACTTTTGTGACCCTAGTGCAGTAACTAGCGGGAGCATAGTGATAATTCCAGTGTGTTTACGCCACGCTGTGTCCAGGGACCTGGCACAGTGGTGATCTCCCTAGGAGAAAGGGAATCCCACTTCATTATTGGAGGGCGTACCTGGCAAAGGGACATCACGCAGAGATGTGCGGCTAGAGCTGGCAGCTGCATGGGGCAGTCTGCTACATCCCTGTACTTAATAAAGATGTCCTTGAAAACAAGAACCCCACTGTGTGAGTGTGAGCTTACTCGACAGTGGATGGCACCAAGAAGGAGTTCCTCACCAGGACCATCTCCCTGCGGAAGCACAGATCCTGATGAGGTGGAGGCGCTGCACATGATGTAAGTTGGACTCGTACCCACTACCTCAGCTGCCTGTCTGATTGACATCCCCTAATAACATCAAGCGGGAGACTCAGGAGTCCTGTTGCCTACAGGTGCACCACCAGACACGAACATGTAATGGGGACTGGTTAGACTACCCGGGCCAATGTGAGATTGGGGGGGGGAACACCCGTTACATGCGTATCAATTTTCATGGTGATTAGTGGTGCCAACATCACATTGCGCATTAGAGGGCTATTTAAAACAATCTGTACTTATAGACAGATCAGTTGTACAGTATAGCCAAAATTACTGAAGAACAAATAACTAACGTCAAGGGTACAGTCAGATGTGTAATGTTTTGCAGCAAATAAACCAAGTCGAGTACATAATAAACATCTAAAAGTCATTAGAGACAAAGTGAATTTAATTTTAAAAAGGTCCCGGGTAATATTGAGATCTCATTTCAAACCTGTAAATTCTTCTGATCTATCCTACAGCAGATATAACTAAGAGTTAAACACCCTATAAGTGGCATGTACCACAAATCCAGGATTCTTCATACAATGTTAGCTACGGTACTATTTTTGGTATGTGCTGAAATATGCATTTGATATGTTAGCCACCCGCGTTTGGTAAAAAAAAAAACCTGCTACACAACTATTATGGTATGTGTCCTGTGTAGGGAGTGGTGACCATAAAAACGTTTTTTTTGAGACAAAAAGGAATTTCATCTGCAGATACAGGTGTGCTCTATGCTGTCGTAAAAGGGTGTTACCAGCGCTTGGTAAATATGTCTCTTGATGTCCAGCCATTATGCATAAAGACTGTACTATGTACTAACGTAAAAGTGGGCTGTTTTCAGAATATGTATTAAATCTTTGAAAGCTGACACACTGCGATCACGTAACAGCTCCTCAGAGTGATCACGTGGTTGTGGCGTCACTGATTGCGGAAACGCAAATGCCTTGCTCTTCCATTTTCCTGCATGCCAGATCGCATTTCTGATCTCCCCTTGAAAACAAGTGGAAAAAGGCCATGACATACTGTAGCCAATAGAGGAAGGTTGAAGTGAGTGAGGCGGCTACTAGAGATGTACATTTTATTTGAAGAATATGCTGAGGCTCACAGATCAGTCCCGCGCGCTGGGGCTGGCTTGCTCGGCAAAACTCAGTTGTTACTTCCGGGTTGCGGCTTCAAATCCTTTAAATCACATGTCACAGGGCTTGAATATAAAATTTCAAATTACATTGATGGTCTGTCCACGTATGTAGTTTATATACTGCAGTGTAGTTGCGGACTGCAATACGTGGGCAGAACCAAACGGAATTTGAAGTTACGCATCATGGAGCACCTACGTAATATCATTAATATTCCCAAATTAGAAGGAATCTCTAAACCACTTACACACCTTTTCTAAGATGTACATGATTGTAGTACGGTGGGTGTACAATATATGGGAATTGAGAGGATTATGGGTAATATAAGAGCAGGAGATAGAGATCTACAGATTGCAAAAAGAGAGCAATTTTGGATGTTTACACTGCAGTCTAAATACCCAGGAGGTCTTAATGATTATATTTAACTTACACCTTTTTTTTAAGATAGATGGGCATTAGGTTTGCACTGTGATTACATTACTCTTCCCCCCCCCCCTTCTTTCCTCCATACTCTTCTTTCTGTCCTTTAACTTTCCTTTTTCTTACTTTTTATTCATTTTTCTTAATTCTTTTTCTCTCTTTTTTTCTTTCTTTATCTTTTTTCCTTTTTTTCTCTTCATATTAAACAAATCTTTTTCTTTTTTTTCTCTTTTTTATTTTCTCTTTTCTTATTTCCTCTACTCTCTTATGTAGTGTTTGTATGTATTATTAATGAGATTAGTTGTGGTCTTGTGAAATTAATTAACTTTGCGTGACCAAGTATGTTTATATCACCTATATGGGTGGCTTTTAGCAGTGTATTAATTCAACACTCCATTTATATTTATTATTTATTTTATATTCATGTTTATATCCTATTACATATATTTGATTTTAAACATTTATCTGTATAATACATTACATTACCATTAGGTGAGTGTTCACATACTCTCACAGTTTAATAGTTACATTGCACTTACTGTCCCGGCACAGCTTATTCTAACAAAAGCCGCCGGTTGACCGGGGCTTACTCCGGCTGGCGCTGAGACTAGACAGCGCGCCAGCCACATCTCCTCCGTGCACCCCCTCCGCTCGTATGTCATTTTGCTGCCCCTTCCCGACCCCCAGGCTGCTCCTGCTGTGCCCCTCTGCTTCCCCGTACCCCCGTTTACCTCACTTCAAACTTCAGGGCTGTCGGGGAAGCCGGGGAAGCCGGGCGCGCACGTGACAGTGACGTCACAGTGACGCGCGGACAGGCTGCGTCACCACGCTGCCCGCACGCATCCTGCCGTGCGGGAAATGTGAGAATAAGCTGTGTTGCCACTGTACAGTGCATACTATACACATTATCTATTTATTGTTTTCACATTGGAGTGACTGTATAAAAGGCCCCCCTATAGGTGTCCTAAACCACTGCCTGATGAAGCACTGAATTGTGTGAAACGCGTTGCGGAGTTCACACAGTGCATACAGGTATCCAGACTCTAGGCTGTACAAGTTCCAGCCCTCCCACAGAGGTTTGAGCCACTTCCATCCGGCTCGCTCGAGTGGGATGTGTGCTGGACGTACAGAACACCGGCGATTGTGGTGGACTACTCAACACGGGTCCTGCGAGAAGCTGCAACCTGGAAGTAACAACTGAGTTTTGCCGAGCAAGCCAGCCCCAGCGCGCGGGACTGATCTGTGAGCCTCAGCATATACCTCCTGCGCCTACCATTCGTTTGAACTGGTTACCTGTGCACTGGCCTCTACTGGACTTATATAATTTTATATGTAAGTCTTTACTTGTTACTATTTTACTTGTTTATTACATATATCTTGACCCTTGGTGCGCTTCTGTGTTTATTTTTCATTGGTTCTTTACCTGTTTGATGCTACCGATGAAAGTCCACACTATACTATTCAGAATAATACATATGGACATTATTTGGGGTTTCCTTGCTATGCTCTGAATATTCCCATTAATGCTATTTTTTGGAGCTGAGAGTAGTTTTTATCTATACCAATAGAACCAGTAAGGTGCTAATCCTTAAATTGGGAAGCTATAATCAGTGAGCAGTAATATTTTAACACTGATTACTGACTGTGTAAGTGAAGCAAGTTTTTTCTCCATTTACTGCATTATTGTTGGAGAAATGACAGGAGACTCAGACTGGGTCATTTGATTAAAAAGAACCTGAACATATCTCTAGTACGTCTACAATGTCCCAGTCAAGAATGCCCTGCTGTCCCTGTGAGTGAGCTGTTTGGATGGGCTTGTCCCAAAGTTTGCTACCATTTCTGGGGAACTCCTATTATTCTCCATTTAGTTTCCTCTTTGTGGTTCCTTTCTCTGCCTAGTGGGAGCATCCTTATACTTCCTAGTGTTGCCACATATACAATACATGACTGCAGCCATATGCTTTTCTTCTCATTATTATCATGACAGACATTGAAATATCAGATTACAAGAAGCCCAAATAAACTGGTATGAATTCAATGACTATGGACTATGGTGGCCTAGGTAGCTTCATTTGCCCAGATACAGATAACGAATATGAGTTATTTTATGAGTATCTACAATTGTATCGTCTCTATCCATCACATGGTGTGGAGTTGCTGGGCAGAAACCTAACCACACCCACCTTCTAGAAGGTGCATAGTATGTCACTGAGCATGGATACGTTGTAGAAATGTAACCCTTCCCCTAGTAGTCATAATGACTAGTGATGTCACTATGCGGTATATAAGTTGGGGATGGAAGATTCTAGGACCTCAGATCTTAGTGGGCCCTGAGTGAGAGGGATCTCATCAGTAAGTCATGTCAGGCTGTAACTTCATGTGTTTAGTGAATCACTTTGTTGTTTTCCAGAAAGGGAAGTGCCACTCCTAAAGATAGGGCCCCTCTATGCGACTCTGGCCGTGTTCCACGCACAAGAGGGAATGGGCCGGTACTTCTGAGAAGGTTCTGTAAGCAATGTGAAAACAGACAGTGAATCCCTGCGCTTCTCCCTTTGGGATAGCCAAAGGGAGAAGCGCAGGGATTCACTGTCTGTTTTCACATTTGTATGGCCAATCTCTTCGCCAGCTGCATGCTCCTTACATGGAGAAGCGCGGTGATTATATATTTGTTTTACATTTTCTGTAAGCAATGGCCTGGGAGTATCACCTTAGAATGACTAGGGTGAAAGAGACTCCTTTGTTTTGTCAGAGGTTAAAGGGTGTAAGCTCTCATGTCAGAGTATATCCTGCCTAGGTATACAAGTGAGGTGGGAACAGCCATCATTCAAGTACTGGATTTAACTCTACCACACTACAAAGTGCCAGAAATGTACCTCTTTGGGGAAATGCTGATAAAGCACCCCTGAAGAAGATGTTATATGTGTTCCTTTAAATAAAGTCAAAGAAAAGTTCCTGGCACCCTCTACTGATTGCTCACCGTATCCGACCTGCACGAATTCCAGCACCCTGAGAACAAGGTAAAAGAACCGCTGAGCATCACCTGCACCATTATAAAGACATTAGAACAATTGTGTGGCTCCTCTTCAGTTGGCCCAGGGTACAGGTGTTACAGGTGTAAGGGAGTAGATCAGACAACATTAACAGATGCAGGAACTCCAAAATAAAAATCTAGAGTTCAGCTTAGGGAAGCTGCAGAGCAGTCGCCAGCAAGAGGTTCTACGGCAGCTGGGTAACAGATAAAAACCGTTACAATTCAATTCTGAGATGGTACGTTAATGGCAAAACCTGAACAAAACAAGCGGCAGAAAGGATCATTGTTACCTGTGTAACGGTTTTTGTGAACCGGCCTGACCCACCCAATCTCACATTGGCCCCTGTGGTCTAACCGGTCCCCATTACAGTGTGGTAGTGTCTGGTGGTGCACCTGTTGGCAACAGGACTCCTGAGTCTCCCGCATGATGGTGTGTGGGGAGAACCCGTCCAGACAGGCAGCTGAGGTAGTGTCTTGAGTCTCACCTAGTTCCAGTGCAGCGCCTCCACTTCATCAGGGTCCCTTCGGTCACTTGGGGATGGTCCTGGTGAGGAACTCCTCGGTGGTGCTCCTCTCGGTACATTCACTCCACACACGTACACGAGAGGGTGTTCGAATAAGAGCATCTTTATTGATTGAGGTGGGCTAGCTGCCTCACGCAGTAGAATCTCTAGCCACTCATCTTGAGTCAGTGCTTCCCTTTGAAAGGTGAGTTTCTCCTTTAATAGGGATTCCCTATCCCAGCCGGGATATCTCTATCCTGTGCCAGGTCCCTGGACACAGTCTCCTTGCAGCTACTATAACATAACCAGAACTTTCCAGCAACTCCAGACTAGGACTAGAACTTGAACTCCTCCTCCTCTTAACTGAACTTGTACCAGAACTACTTTTTAGAAACAGTGCTGTGCCTTATGTCACCTCTGGGGCTGACACACCTCTGACATCACTAACCATGGAGTCAGAGCATATGACCACTCCCATCCATACAAAGGGCACCCCACCAGGGTGTGAGGGCAAACCTCCATAATTACTGCTGGCATGCCCACAATTTACCAGGCCTTACTGTCAGCAGGAGAAATGACTGTAGCCATTTTACATGACCGCTACATTCTCCCCCTGGTGAATCCCATCGTCCTCGCTGGGACCTAAATTTGTATACCCTTTTCCAGAAGCACTGTAACACAAAACATAATTAGAACATCTTACAAATTTTCATAATGCACACAAAAAAATGTCTACAGTACACTCCGCCAAGCCCGCCCCGACCAGCAGCCACGAACCCGCGTAATACATAGTACCTCCTAAAAGTAGTGACTGGGGTCAGGTTTTCTTACCTCCCTACCACCCATATCCAGGACCGTAACATAGTAATGTCTCGGCAGTCCCCTCTCGGGCCGATAGGTCACCTTATGTTTGTAGATGTTCCTTCCTATGCCCCATATGCGTACTAAGTGCTCTATCCGCTCCTCGGCCTTCTTTCCTATTACTGCACTTCCCCTACCGACCAAGTACATCTCAATGGCCTCGCTAAGCCACCTCCCTCTGTTTTCCTCTATTTCATCCATGAGAGGCTCAGGGACATACGGGTACTCCAACCCGTGGGATGATTTATAACGAGCCATTATGGCCCGCTCGGCCCTACTTATCCTGGTCAGGTCAGCCCTACCGGCCCTCCCAGGTAACACCCATGATAGGGGCTCATCAGGGTCCACGGGATCTGACAGGATGCTGGGACCCATGGGTTCTATCTCCCTGTGCTCGATCTGAAGCCAACGCTCCTGCAACTCTCTATCCCTTTGCTCAGGGGTGAACTCTCCCGCAGCCCACCAGTAATCCACTACATCTTCTCGCCGGATGAGGAACCGAGTGCGGTCCATCCAAGCGGAGTACCCTTCAAATAGTGGGGCCCACCAACGGTGCTCTCTGAATTTGTGTGACTCCCCTGAATCACTCTCATCCCCCAGGGAAAATACCCCCGATGTCCGTGCCGATCGCGGTACAGACCACCTGGAAGATCCCGTGGCCTTTTTCACTGGGTCGGGAGCCACAGGGGGCAACCACCGGCCTTCCGCGGCCACTCTCAACTCTCCCCCCCCCGAGAAGTGCCTTCCGTAGCGCAACTGCGCTGTCTCCCCCCAGTCCGTTTCACCTCCTCTTCCGAGGGTATGTCCACCGATTCTAAACTAGGCGGGGATCCCGTGGAACCGGTGACAGGGGCAGGGGTTTTATCTAGGGCGTGGGATGGGGCATAAGGGCAAGCGATGGGACCCCACAGGGTTACTACCCGTTCCCTGCTGTCCGTATACTGGTCCAATGAGGACATCTCACCCTCCTCAGTCCTCGGATCGCCCATCCAACTCCTGGGCCTTTGAGGTGATCGGGAACCTTCCCCCGATCGCCGAAGCGTCGTTTCCCAGCGGTTCTGCCATCGCCACCGGAAGTGATGTCCTCCCCGGAACCGGAAACGCCGCCATCTCGGGTTGGATCCCCATTCGGGATCTCTTCTTCGATGACGACATCCGAAAGCTCTGCCGTCGTCTTCACCGGAAGTGATGCCGTCTCTCCACGTGCGCCTCGGGCCTGGCACGGCCCTTCCTCCGCTGCGCTGTCTGCTGGGACAAGGTAAGTGATGGGGCTGCTTCTCTTACCAGTCCGCAGAGGCGTTGGCGTCTCTCTCCCGTCGCCGCCAGGTCCTGGGATGGCGGGACTCCGTCTCTCGGCTCGCCGATCTGCGGGGGACGCCCTGTTCTCCAGATTGCCACTCACCCCACGGGGTGTCGTCCGTCCTGGGTCCCTTTTGGGTCCCGATTTCGCCACCGCTAGCTCACGGAGATCCTCGTCGGAGTAATCTCCCTTCCCTGATCTCGGGGTCACCGAGCGTGGCGAAAGTCTTTTCTCTGCGCGGTCGGGGGGTGACCCGACCGTCTCGGTTGCTGCTGACCCAGCCGACTTGGTCGACTCCAGTCCCCTTTCTCCGGGACTCGCACGGCTGATCCATAGTGCGCCAGGGGACTCGGCGGAGCGCCTAGCCGTATCCCCCGGGGGGTCAGACGGTTGAATAGGTATAAATGTGGGCATGGGCCACAAATATAATGTCCCGCAATGTGGGCAACGTGCCGCCGAGTTGACAGTGCCTCCGGGCAGCCCGCATTGTAGGCAGAGCCCGACCACCGTCTCGGTATTTGCCACCCTTACTACCAGTAGCCCGCCGGGTACCGAGTAGGGCTGGGTGGAGACCATCGTGCCCCCAGTGGAGGAGCAGGCCATTCTTTTAGTAGGGACCACTTTCAGTATGGGTCTCTCCAGGTCAGTGGTTCCTCGCAACTGACCGGTAGAAACTTCTGGGCCAACCACTTCCTGCTTCGGCTCCTCCTTCCGCTGGCATAGCTGGAACCCGCCCCCAGGGGTTGCAATTATGGGCGGGTCCCACAGGGGAATAGCATGCCCCTTAATTAAGGCCGCGCCTTTCTCAGTCCTGGTGGGCGCGGTCTGCGTTTTCGCGCCAATTTCCTCATCAGAGTGGGATTCTTGGGCCGCGGCTAGTTCCCGCCTTCTCCTAGCTGCTGCTTTTCATGCAAAATATCCCTCCTTTTTGCACGTTACCTCCGCGGCCGGAACTACTTCTTGTAGTGGCGCCGTCTGGATATCAGTCCCTGGGCCCAGTGGGTGCATTCCCACAGGCCATAATTGAAAGTCACTCCCCCTGGTGGAAATCAGGGGAGGGTCCCATAGACTAAGCGGTTGATTCAGCACAGGGGCCGAGTGAGTCACTGTCCATGCAGGCGCAGCCATAGCTTTCGCGCCATGCCCCCCATCAGGGCGGGGCTCTGCTGTTCGCGCCATTCCCGGCCAGCTCTTTGCAAGTTCTGTATCAGCCAATTTCTCTGCGACTGGCCCATGCGGTCTCCCTAGCAAGCGGGAACCGCCATTTTGGTTGGCTTTTAAGCCCGAAATGTCAGTTTGTTCGCTCTCCTCGCGGGGTCCCCCCCCAGCTATCACAATGTCCTCACACTCTTCAAGGGTGGCCCCTCGGTGTCCCAAACAGGACAAAAACGGGGCAGCCACGGCCTTTGCTCCACTCCAGAGCAGATTAGTTAAGGACAGCTCAGCGACAGCTTGCTCTTCAGTGGGGCGCACGCCACGGGTGCCTTCCCCATCAGCCTCTGGTCGCCATTTTGGGCTCTCCGCTCCACGCGGATCCTCCATTCCTTGGGTTGTCACATCTCGTACCAATTATCGTACATGGGGCTCCGCTCTGCGGGGCAGCCACCACACCAGTACAATAAAGATTGCTCAGATGCACCACCACATGTGTACCTGATCTAGGCTGGACTCATGTTGCACTACCTCAGGCTAGGCTCACTCTCTCAGTGTCTGCTGTAACTCCTTCCTCCCAGTCTGTGCTCCCTATGGTAAGTGTCTGGAATGGGCTAGAGTACTCTGGCTCTGCCATGCAGTACTTGGGGCGTCTACCTCTCTTGGTCAGCCTAGCGCAGACCCTCTCCAGGATTCCTGACCATGTTAACAGGCTATCCCTTCTGGCGTCCTACCAACTAGCACTACCTCAAGGTGACTCAGTCAGCTATAGCCCGGCTCCAGACCCCTCACTCCTTTCAGGCCCCTAGGTCGTCCCTGCGAACTGACAATACCCGTCAGCCCCCTGACCACCCCTAGGTCCGTCCCTACGCAGCACAGAGTGGCAGCAGACTCTCTCCCTGTTTCCCAGTGTGCCTAGCTAGAGCCTGTCCTGATGACAGATCTGATCTCAGCAGCTCGCCTCCAAATGTAACGGTTTTTGTGAACTGGCCTGACCCACCCAATCTCACATTGGCCCCTGTGGTCTAACCGGTCCCCATTACAGTGTGGTAGTGTCTGGTGGTTCACCTGTTGGCAACAGGACTCCTGAGTCTCCCGCATGATGGTGTGTGGGGAGACCCCGTCCAGACAGGCAGCTGAGGTAGTGTCTTGAGTCTCACCTAGTTCCAGTGCAGCGCCTCCACCTCATCAGGGTCCCTTCGGTCACTTGGGGATGGTCCTGGTGAGGAACTCCTCGGTGGTGCTCCTCTCGGTACATTCACTCCACACACGTACACGAGAGGGTGTTCGAATAAGAGCATCTTTATTGATTGAGGTGGGCTAGCTGCCCCATGCAGTAGAATCTCTAGCCACTCATCTTGAGTCAGTGCTTCCCTTTGAAAGGTGAGTTTCTCCTTTAATAGGGATTCCCTATCCCAGCCGGGATATCTCTATCCTGTGCCAGGTCCCTGGACACAGTCTCCTTGCAGCTACTATAACATAACCAGAACTTTCCAGCAACTCCAGACTAGGACTAGAACTTGAACTCCTCCTCCTCTTAACTGAACTTGTACCAGAACTACTTTTTAGAAACAGTGCTGTGCCTTATGTCACCTCTGGGGCTGACACACCTCTGACATCACTAACCATGGAGTCAGAGCATGTGACCACTCCCATCCATACACAGGGCACCCCACCAGGGTGTGAGGGCAAACCTCCATAATTACTGCTGGCATGCCCACAACTTACCAGGCCTTACTGTCAGCAGGAGAGATGACTGTAGCCATTTTACATGACCGCTACACCTGTAATTAAAGTAAATATATAACAAACATAGATGACCAGGAAGGAAAAAGCTAAACAAGGTATCCGATCAGTCAGTAACCAGGATGTAAAAGCGAGAGCATTGTGTACAAAAGCAATTTTAAATGGATAGAGACAAGCAAAGGATTGAAACACTGTACTGTCATGAGGCAGCAGAGAGACTGTACAAAGAATAGACACTTAGCGAATGGGCACCCTACTACCCACCCCCTCTACCCCAAACTACCTAACAACCTCCCCACCCCCCAACACATACAGTACAGTATTGGGCAAAATCCCTATTATCCAGATCTGGATAACAGCACATTTACCCATAAAAAATAAAACATTACCCGGCCAGCATGAAGTAAATTAAAGTTGTACTTACCCCTCCAGGATGACGGGCGTCCTCATCTTCAGCCTCTGTGGGCAGCAACATTAACATTAAAAAAACTAACTACTGGCCACTAACCCCTTAGTCTCCTTAGCAAACCAATTCAACAACAGCAACTCACAGTTCAGGAAGCATTTGAAAATGCGAACAAATACCCCTGCACTCATGAGAGATCTCTGGTGCTGAATTGCAAGTTTGTCAGAATGCTTGCTAAAGACTTGTTGCCTTTTCAATTTGTAGAATTGTAGAGGTTTAAAGAGGTCATGCAATGTGCAGAGCCCTGTTGGACCATCCAGAGCAGATCACATTTCTCTATCAAGGCGTTTCCCGACTTGTACAGCAAGGTTGTTGTTGCATCAGTGGTTGATGCACCCAGTGTATGCCTATGGACATTATTGTTTCTAATAATATTTGAAACTTTTCTTGAAAAGTTATTTTAATCCTATCAATCCCTGGAAGTGTTTTACAAAATAGCTGTACTGTGTCTAAGTATGGAAAAAAAAAGTCCTCTGCGTCACGTGACCGGAGGCCTTTAACATTGCGGGGATACGGCACCCCATAACGGGGCCTGTAACTCTCGAAGTAGGGGGTCTCCGGACCTGAAATCAATGCGGTTCAGCTCCGGAGACCACCTGTTACAATGCTGCAGTGTTAAAATGTAAATAAAACCCACGCGATTGCCTGTTAGAGGCACGCAGGTAGAGAGGCTGATGCTGATCTCTTACTGCACGTCTCTTACAGACAGTTAGACCCCGGTAGGATTAACACCGCAGGGACACCTGCTGTGCTAATCCGATGGGCCATTTAGTCTGCAGCCGACCTTCTCAGATCACCACGCACTATAGTGCGTGATTCAACACGATAAATGGTTGGATAACGGCCGCTGCATCCGAATAAGGAACAGAACCCACATAGACAAAAAAACTCCCATCTGCGAGTTGGGATATCAAGTAGGCGCAAAAACTCATTTATAATATTGCTAGTAGTCAACTGACTCCCGCCAAGAGTTCCTTTCTGGAAAAAGTCTTATCCTTTATACCAAGTTCAAAACCTGATTTATTTGACATAGATGTTGACTTGTTTATATTACAACGCAAGTTAAAACTCAAAGAATTTTTCGAAGCTGTAGATATTACTCAATCACACAATTCAAACCTCCCAGTAGCTTTGTCCCTCTGTCATCTAATTCCTCAATTAAAACTTTTATGAGACTTGTCTCCAATAATATACACTCAGATGTTAAATTGCCCAGAATCTATGCTCATATTTAAATATTGAAGAGAGAGAAGAGATGAAAAATCTATCCACCAATACTAATATTGCGGTGTTCTCCCACCCTCTGAGAGATTGTGCCACTACACGGTGTCATGTGCTGGTTACCTGCTGGCTTACAGGTCACTGAGTCGTCCATCAGTGGTGGTGGGAACATCAGGACAGGCTTCTGGGGTATTAACTTGTTCTTCCTCGCGGTGTCAGCGCCTCCATCTCTTGCACGCTCTAGGGATGTGGAGACAATCACTGCAGGAGAACTCACACTACTCCTCCAGATAGATTGCACACCAGGCAGGAGTATTGTCACGGGAGACCAGTTTTATTAATACCTTTTTATACCGGGATCATTATTTATTTCAGGAAAAGACGTACACACAATTTAACACAATTTACAGGGTCACCACACTTACTGGGAACGGGGCTAATGAATTAATCTATCCTTTATTCACAAAAAAGACCTCTGTAGGAGCCCTTTCCAATGACCAGTCCTGGAACTGATTTCGGAATGCAATGCCAGACGCAACCACTACGTTCTTCAGAAGTGGGACTTAGAAGAATTCTTGAGTCAAAATCTTTGAGGCCGGCTCGCGTCTATTCAGTACAGAGCATCTTTGAATTTGCCACTGATGGCTTGGCGCTTGAAATCTGCGCTCCTCATTGGCTGCAAAGTTTCTTATGGTTTCAGGGTCCCCTTCACAAACCTCTACAGCCTATCAAAGTGTGGGAATTTTCCTGCTAGCCAATCACTGATTTGCTGGTATTTTAAAGTCGGGTTAGTACCTTTTCTCATTCTGTAAAGGGGCATGCGCCAACCTGGCACCTCTACCTCTTTGCATACTGAGCCCACCCGCAGTCCAGAATCCACAGAGTCTGGGCTCTGGCAAATGGTGGCCGGATAGCCCTGTGTTATCCCAGGCTTTCCCTGAGGCTTTCAAGTCCTGACTCCGCACAGACCCATAGGCACCAAGCTTGGTAGCCATCTGGTCTCTCGGAATCGATGACTTGGAAATCCAAAAGTTCATTTACAGGTTATCAGTACATATACCTATTAAATATGACTAATAAAATATACTGTGTCCTGTCTTCTGTGTGATAAAATATATTAGTTCCTATTCTGGTGTCAGGGATGGAGTGAAAGTATATATTGCCTACACTCACTAGCCTCATTCTTGGCACACTTTAGAAATTAACTTTTAAAACTTTGTTCACTCAAGAAATCATGCTCAGCTTTATCTCATAACTTGAGCACCCCCTGAACCCCTATACCAGGTTCAGGGTACCTGGGCATGTTTCTGGGTACCCCTCCTTATACTAGGGACCCCCTGTATGGTTGCAGGTATACTTTAACCCCGTCATGCCCATTTACCTGGTCTGGATGATGCTGCAGCAGGGATCCTAGCGGCGAGTCACAAGAATGTTTGCAGGGTCAAAGTCTGCCTGGAATAATGTGCTTGGCTGCATCTGGGAATCTCACTCGATTCCCGTATCCAACTTTTGGGGTATCCCATAACTCCGGAACCCTGATACATAGATACATTCTGTAAAGACTTTCACCAGCAAACCCACCCTGAAATTTACAGCCTAAAAATCTCCCGGTCCCGGCATCCCAGGAAAGGCAAAACACAAATAAATCATTAATGTCGCATAATTTGCACACAGTCACGGTAATGCATTTAGGACATCCGGGTCCAAGAGCTGACACTCTAGGACTTCATCACACGAATCAGGGGTAAACAAGTGGGCTTAACCTTTATTAGTGAGCCTTGTTAACCCCTTCACCTTACAGGTATATTTTATAACAACTGGAATGTTATTCTTCAACAGCATACAGCATATACCGGATCTATTAGGCCTCCATCCTCCAGATGGTCCCTGGACTTCCACCCCTGGCCTAGGACACCAGGGGCAGTCCTAACTCTTCCCTGACCTAATAGAGCTAGAGATAAAGTACTCATCCCCACTCGCCCCAAGGGGAGGGGACAGATGGTGCCAGAGCTCTGAACACCCCTGCTGTGATACCTGTCTCTCTCAATAGGGGATAGACACTAACTAAATTTGGTGTGGAGCCCCTTAAGTACCGAGGAGGAAGTTCCAAGGTCTGAGCCCAGGATTGGGAAAACACAGACCTTAGTCTACTTCCTTACCTGTCACTCAAAGGAGCTGCCTAGTGTGGGGAAACCCTGGATTGGTCCTGACACTGCCTGCACTGTTACCAGGGCTTGCATGTCAGGGAGGGCAGATTAGTAGCCAAGCCAGGCATGGCTACACTAATGATATGTCTCGCCGATATAAGGGCTGGAATAGTTGTTCAGGACAATTCAGATATTCGTAAAGAAATCTTTAGGCAACTCACTGGCAGCGAGGCCAATAAGGAACATGGCTATGATCCCACAATTGCATTTAAAAGACATGGAGACGAGACAATCATTATTGGTGTTACTAATAGATGGATTAGTGAGCAGACGTCACCATTTCTTATTCACAAAAATCTTTTTAGGCTGGTACTATATACTCTTCCTAAAATACATAAGAGTTTGGATAATCCCCTGGGATGACCTATTATTTTGGTGGGTCACTGGGTCACTGCCAATCAATAGCACAAAATATGGATTTTTGCGCTACCAATGTGTTAATAATTTATCAAGATATCAGAAAGACACAATGACCTTCCTAAAAAAAATACCGAACCTTGAAATGATCCCCGTCAATATTATCCTGGTCACAATGGATGTAATTAGCTAGTGTAGCAATTGATGGTTCTGGCTATACTTCTGCACCCCCTGTCATGTAAGTCCTGGTAGCTGAAAGCTGTGGCAGGCTATTATCTTGGGTTTTCCCCACCTTCAGGCAGCCTCTCTGAGTCACTGGGGTGGAAGTGAAACTGGGTCTATGTACAGCCAATCCGGGTGCAGACCTTGTGCCCTCCCCATCTGCACAAGGGAGGAAGCAGTTCAAAATAATAGGATTCTGAGTTTCTCCCCCTTGGGATAGAGACATGCCCTTGAGCCCCTTAAGGGGGCTTACTGCAGTTTGAAATGTACAGATTGCAAGGCCTCAATTCTGAAAGAAGTCCAGGCACCATCCAGAGGTCTGGGACCTGTTCTATACAGGCATACCCCGGTTTAAGTACACTCACTTTAAGTACACTCGCGAGTAAGTACATTTCGCTCAATAGGCAAACGGCAGCTCACGCATGCGCCAGTCAGCACGTCCTGAACAGCAATACCGGCTCCCTACCTGTACCTGAAGCTGTGCACAAGCGGGGAAACTACAGAGCCTGTTACAAATGTCTTATTTACATCAGTTATGCACGTATATGACGATTGCAGTACAATACATGCATCGATAAGTGGGAAAAAGGGAGTGCTTCACTTTAAGTACATTTTCGCATTACATACATGCTCCGGTCCCATTGCGTACGTTAATGTGGGGTATGCCTGTAATAGAATGCATTTGCTGTAACACTATCTGCAGTGGATGCTGTAACAAAATGGATTCTGTTCCATATACCCCTGCCTGAGTCTGCAGTCTATTGGGTAGGGGTATGCTTGATGACTTTCACAATGGGGAATGTCTCCAGCCATGCTGGAGCCTGCTGTGAATGGAGGCGCTAGCACCAGAGAAGAACACAGCCTGGTGACATCCCAAAAGCCTGGCCTGTTTCCCCCTACCAACGCGGACCCTCAGCATCTCCTGGAACCCAACAAGTTTGAAGCACCACACCACCGGTAGCAAAGGCCAGATCTCCTGGAGGGGTTGGGGGGGGGGGAGGTAAACAGCGATACACTTACATAGTATTATCTCTCACGACGTGCTTGGTTGCTTTATAGCAGATGCTTACACTACACACAGATATTAGTAGACCACCTATTCAGTTTATTTTACATTGTTATTATTAGTATTAACAACCAACTAGTTCAAATTTGCAAACAAATTATATTTGCACCTTACTGGCACAACAATGGGGTCAAATGTGTCCCCATCATTTGCAAATCTATATATCGGGGTCTATGAGAAACAATACATTTTAGGGTATACTGAATACGGTGAATAAATGTATTTTTTACCAGGTACATTAATAACCTGTAATTTGTATGGCCACAAACCAGAGACTGAGTTAAACAACTTTATAGAAGGGCTCTCAGTAATCCAGTCAAATTCACACTTAATTATATCATGTCCAGAATAAATTTTCGTGGATGTTATAGTAAATAAGACCTACTGTACAATATACAGAAAACTAGAATGTATTCCAAGCCCACAGACCATAAAACATTAGATTGTAAGCTCTTTGGGGCAGGGACTCCTTTCCCTAAATGTCACTATGTCTGAAGTATTCTTCCCTTCATGTGTTATTTGTATTATTTTTTATTTATATGATTGTCACATGAATTACTGCTGTGAAGCGCTATGTACATTAATGGTGCTATATAAATAAAGAAATACATACATACATACATACATACATACATTACATGCTGTAATGAATATGGCAGAAATTATTAAGTATTTTAATCAATCTGGCACACGAAAGGTTAATGCTCATTACAAATTGTCTTAAAAATAAAATAATTATTTGTATGGTCTGTCAAATCACACCTGGCTAGTATTTTATAGGTTTTATATGACTGATGGCATATAGAGTTCAGGACATCTGTTTTTGCAAGTGGTGGGGTTGCAATATGGCTTACTCGACACTTGACAAAACAGGACACTTTTAAATCTACCTTGAAAGGCATTCTTAAGGGGATCTACAAATATCAGAGGAAGTGGCTAAGAAGGTATTAAAAAAAGAGTACATTTATTAAAAATGAAGATATCATGGGCCTTTTTGCACAATTTGCAAAAATAACTAATGGATATTTGTAACTGTTTTTCAATTACACGAATCAAATGATATCAAAAAACAAGGTTTTCTATGTATAATCATTGATATCTGTTTCACACACAAAAAAATAGAAATTATGTGGTCATAGTTAATATGCAGATGTGAATATTAAGTACACAGACGCAACAGGGAAGATGTTGTGTGTCTAAGTATTATAGAAACAAAGTTATGAAGTCTTTTATATACTGAGGCAAACATTAAAGAGTCAAAAGGAATGTATTTTTCTTTAAAGTCGTAAAACTATCAGTAGCGATTGATGAAAGGGGTTCGCTTATATTGTTCTCAATTAAGGGATTTTAGAATATAACACCCTCCTTTTTAATTATGCGTTAGATTTCAATAAGGGAGTGTCCTTACTAGAACAGAGGAAATGTCACTTTCCATTTGGGAAAAGATCTGATCAATGTTAGAGATAATGTAAGTTATATTCTTTCTTTATCCTTATTATTTTGATGAAACTGTCTGCCTTTGTTATAACTGTATGTTTTTGTAATAATCTTTTCCCGTAACCTAAGCACTGTATTTTTGTATAATAAAACTAACCTTTAATAAGTCATACATTGGGCTCTGATTGAACTGTTGTAGAAAGTACATTACATTTTCGGACACATTTTGTGGCAACAGATTTTTGTGTGTTAAGTGCATAGTTTTCTGAATAAACAGAGACCAGAGGCTCTGTATTTACATCTTTTAATAATTTCTTTGGTGGTGGCAGCAGATAAATATATATTGTAACGGAGTAAGGATAAATATTAAGTCATTTGAAGTACCTTTTGAAGGAGAAAGGTGATGCAGTGTTGTCTATGTGTATTAACTCTGGTGGCATATGTAGCCTTGTCTCCTGGCTATCATCTTTCTGTGGCCCTAATAGTACAAGTCCTGTTAGACACAGGCACTGTGGGGGATAAGCTCTCTCATGGATGCCTAGCTTGTTTTTGCAACCTGGATACACTATTGCTGTATCCAGGGGCTGGCCTAACAACAACCAGAGAGTGTCATCCCTGAGGAGGATATTGACTGGGTCACATGCCCATGATGTGATGCCTGTCAGCCCCCTTTTATGGGGCAGGGTTACAAGCCCTCCACTGGGGTACATAAGCTGTCACACTCCCAGAAATCAGGAGGCTCTCTTCCCTCCCCCTGTGGAGTGGAAGCACTTACCCTTTATCCCATCAGGGGGTAAAGGAGCTGAGAAGGGGCCTGCAGGACCTCAAGCCCTGGGGGTACTACTTCAGGGAATGTGCCTGTCATAACTACATGTATGCTGTTAATAATTAATCTGTTGTGGCTACTTGACTGGGCCACTATCTGAGTTGCCAGTGCGGACCATCCTGGCTGCACCAGGATCCTCACTGGCTGAAGGCACTGCGCTATAAGGGTCATCACTGTGAGCCTGTCCTGATGCCTCCCCATACCATTGCGAAGTTCTCAGGGCCTTCTGTTCTACAAAAAAGGTACGCACCGCGTCAGAATACACCGGTAGCTATATAATCTCACTTAGGGTGGGGGAAAGGGTGCTACACATATATACATCACATGCTCACATGTGTGCTGTTCATGACCGATGGTATATTGGAATTGATTGAAGGAAGATATTATTCATTTGTGGATCAGTTGGATAGCTATTAACCCTTGTCCCCTGTGCTGGTCATGTGCTCAAAGGTGTGCATACGTTACATGACACATGCATCAAGCTATAATCCAGCTCCACTAAACTATTGAGTCATTGGACTGATCAGGGATGATGGTGATCGACAAGTACAATTACAAAAACGTGCAGATTTATAGTTTTATAGAGAGAGGATATTCCTGAAGGCAGATTTACCAGTGTATGCAAAGAGCCCTCTGTACAGATAGACAAACATTGCTTAGTAGAAAAATGAAGGATAAAAATAATAAAAGAATGTCAGTTATTCCCAAATATTTTACAGTAGCAAAGAATGTCAAGGTCTCATTCAATAAACACTGGCATAATTTGCAAATAAATAATATTCTTAAGTATTGCTCACAGCAAATACCTATTTTTGTACTTCGAAGGAATAAGTCTTTACGTGACCTCCTGGTCAAACAACAGATCCCAAAGAAAAGTATGAGACTTTGCTTCCCAACATAATATTTCCATCACCCAAGAATTGATGTTACAAATGCCACAGGTGTACTACGTGTTGAAATCGTCTAAATCAAGGAGCCAGTTTTAAACATTCACATTCGAGCAGATGGCTCCCAATTAAACAATATCTGTAATGCAATGTCTCATCAGTGATTTACATTATAATATGTCAATGTAGCATATACTCATATACTCATATACTCATATAACGTATATAAGTCAGAAGGGGGATCCTGGAGGCTCATATTCAGGCATCTACATCATCAAGAGGCAGGACAGACCAGCGGCAATCCAAGCACTGCTTTTTAAAAATATATTCGTTTTACATAGGTTTGAAGCAGGGGTTCTCCACAGATGAAGCCAATTAATTTCAGCTGTGAGGACCCCCTGCTTCCAGAGATATAGACCTCCATAGTGGGTGCTGGTAGCCACTCCGTCATGGACAATTAGGAAACAGTGACTTAATTCAGTTCACCTTCCTATTGGCCCACGTGATGCATGAGATTTAAATGAGCAGGACATACTGACACAACCTATGGAGTTTTTTTACACACATCAATTGGCATAGCACCATTTTAGGAGTGCCCTTTTACATTCTTTGGTCTGCACCCCCAACCACAAGTCTGTATCTCCAGAAGGAGGGGTTGCTCAGAGCTGAAATGAATGGGGTTCAGCTCTGAAGACCCCTGCTTCAAACCTACATAGAAAGTAATTATAAAAAGCACAGGAATTGCTTTAAATGCTACTCGGGGAGACACAGTAAGAGACTGCTTTCTTTCTGGGAATCCTCTGCGCAGCTCTTACCGGCGTGTGGCTGGCTTGGTAGGATTAATGCTGCAGTGGTCCCATTCAGAAGCAGGGACATCCACAGAATTAATCCTCCCCGGCCACCTTCTGTAATCGGGGCTGTGATCACACGCAGCTGCACTAAGGTCCGGCGGGTGCACATGATCACAGCACCGAAAACAGTAAATTTGGACACATCTCAATGTAGGTAAGACTAGTAGAACATGTAGAGAATGTATGAGTGAACACCAATCAAGAATCAGGATAATCTTGACAAGGGGAGAATCTTCAAAACCGGAAGCAAGAGATTTTGTTGAAACGGGACACCAAGTGCCTGCTTTGCTGTATATGATCATTTTTCATGTTAAAAAAACAGGAGTGGAGAGACAGACAGACTGTTGTTAATGAAAGAAGCAAGATGGATAGAACTATTAAATACCATAGCCCCTAAAGGCTTGAATGAAGAACGTGTATATTCCTGCTACCTTTAAATACTACAATTATACCTGTCTGTTATGGCTGAGGATATTTCTTCTTTGCCTTGTCCTTTATTCAGGCATGCCTGAGATTATGTCATATTACACAATATAAAGGGTTACTATCCCTACCGGTGTTCTGGTGATCAAGGCCATCGATATGGATTGCTCAGACAAAGTAATGAGTCTACATTGTCCTCTTTCCACATTTGAGTGCTGTCCAGTCAACCTACAGAGAATGTATCTCCTCTAACATGAGACTGGGATTTAATGTGCTTGAAATAAAGAATATGCACATTTGTCAATTAAGATTCAAGAAATAAGACTAACTACAGTATGATGAATTTACCAATTCTTTCAAGTTATGACTTTACCTGAATGACTAAGAATTGAATGGTGGTAATAAAACGGCCGTCAAGAATGATCCACATAGGGATTGTCACGTCAATTCTGTGACTTAAGGCCTTACCATTTGCGCTACAGTTATGTGAACTGTGCTCTCCATATTACTGCTGAGATTTGATATTTAATATACTGTACAGAGTTTCCCGTGGTCCACAACTATATCTACCTACCTGTCCCGACATTTATATTTGTGCACTTTGCACCACGGTAGTGGAACCAGATTGTGGAATGTCTCAGAATATATACTGCAGTTCTGATGATCATTTGACACATTGGATTATAATCACAAACAGGACGTCAAAATATTTGTATTTATAATTTTCTGTATTGCTAGACATTGACGGCTGTGGGCACACAGTATATAAACACTGTCCACAATTACTCTGAAGCCCTACTGGTTCTTTAAAACATGATGGCAAATAATTGTATGTGTGAAAACATTTTGAGGATTGCTGTTGTTATCGTATAGACGAGTTCTGTGAATGTATATTTGTGATATCAGACAGAGAATTTTCGCTGTCAACTACCATAGAACACAAAATAGATACTAACCACCTGTCATGAATTTGACAGCAACTAATATACAATTAAGTCCTGATATTCATCTGGATTTACTAATGCAATGTGTATACTGTATGAACTGCTGTTTCAAAATTAATTGATATTGATAGAATGGGATGGATCATGGACATTACATACATACTTCAATATGAGTAAATCTTTATAATGCGCTAAATTAATATCTTATACTGTACGTGATTCCATTATAAATGTTCTAGAACATAGAATCATTTATCCAACTCTTTTGCTACTTTACCTTGGAGATATTGTAGTACTGCATATTTATTTTTATTTAATATTGCTCCTTTAGTGAATGAATATATATATATATATATATATATATATGAAGTATAGCTGTGTAAGGGACAGTAAATGTCTAAGCAATTTGACGTCAATCTCTGCTATCATTCTGGTTCATCTTTATACTACTAAGGTTTATTTAAGGGATTAATGAGTATTAATGTTCTTACAAGAAAACACTGTGGTTATGACCTATTCATCGTATTGGTAACTAGTCTGAACATATACTGTTTGCCTCTGTTGAGTGCTGGGGAATGTAATTGTAACTGTAGCCCACTCTCTGGGGACTTCTAACTAGTGTACCCCATTTAGATAGCACCTATAGTAATGGATAAGGATTGTTCTCATGCAGTGGGTTGAGTAAGCATATGCTTAAGAGGAGTTCTCAGAGTGGTAGCAATGGATCATAATCAGATAAACCCAACCAGAATGCCCTTAGCAAACTCCCAATCCAATATGCATGGATGAGGTATGAAGTACCCGGATGCTAATCCCAGAGAGAGTATTGTGTACTCTCAGCAGGGGCCCACTTGAAATGAGGCATTATGGACGCTATGCATATGTTATCTGCATATCCACGCCCAGCCTGCACTGACCCAGCACACGGAACAGCTATGAGAAACTGAGCATTGCCATGTTAATAGTGCTGTTTTTAAATGTTTTGTGTTCTCGCAAGGATGACACAAGGACACAAGTGTAAGGGGTATTCCCCCCCCCCCCATCGCAGATCTGGTGTATCGTGCGGAGAACATACAATGTTACCAAGTGTGGTGCTTTACCTGTTGGCTCGCAGGAGGGCTGAGCTTCCGCCATGGGGAACCTGGGGCAATTATGATATTATGAGTAACCACCTACTCGATGCAGCGCCTCCACCTGCGATGGCTCCCACCAGAGGGGGAGTAATTCCTCGCAGGACAAATACAATAATCACATACACTGTATGTATACTAACCAATGTCTTTTACTAACATGCAAAGCAAACATGTAACATCAATACCACAATAACCGGTGTCCCTCTCTAGAGGAGACACTAACTACTGCGTCCTGCAGGACCCTTTCCCAACACCAGGTGATCCCACCCAGTGTCCATAGAAACCCCACCCAATGTCCCGCACTCTTGCAGTGAGAGGCAATGGGTGACTGCGCAGTCACTGTTATACTAAGGGCCCGTTGGTGCACTTGTATATGTATTGTACCTGCCGAGCACTCTGGTGCTCGGAGCCACAACTGCTTCACAAAGGATCAGTCGTTCTGGGATCCTGTCTGATCCGGTCCGGTGAATCCTTGTTTGGGGTCCCCCAGGGGCGATCCCACCCTGGAGATAGTCTCTGGTCTCTGGGTACCAACCTGAGCCCAAGTTGTCTCTCGTGGAGCGGAGCAGCCGCTGTGTCCCTGTCTATCACTGGCACTACGTGACACGTCCCTAACCTAGGGCCTGTCCCTGTAAAACCACAAGCTGGGGAATGAGGACCTACCTGGGACCTAAGGGGTTAATGGCCTATCCCGTCCCCCTAGCTCTTCCCGGTCCTGACTCTAACTAACTATTAGCACTCGCAGCACTTGCAATAACTCGCTACAACCTACTCGCTACCTGCAGCTAACGTACTGAATTAACACTGTGCCTGCCTGTCAGACCTCACGGCACTGACAGCCGTGACCCTGACAAGACAGCACACTGACACTAAGGGCCACGTCCCTATCTTGGGCCGTCCCTGATCAATTACCCACTAATCTGGTGGGGAGTTGGGACCTACCTGGGGTGTGGGTACCTATCTGGGTGCAGGAGCTGCACTCATTCCCCGCACCCTTCCTTCCCTCACAGCTCCCTGGCTCCAACTGACAAGCGTGCTGCAAACCCGCGAAAATGTATCTACTTGCCTGCCTGGAGATCCTAAGCCCTATTGGCTCCCTGGCATCACGTGGGGTGCGCAGAGGCTCCTGGGACTTGTAGTCCCTGCCTAGAGCCTTCCCTGGTAGGCTAGGGCTTCGCGGGCTTTTTCTCCACTCTCCTGTGCCTGCGCAATCTCTCTGGGGCTGCCGCAACCCTTCCTGGGCTGTTCTCCCCTTCGCGCTAATTCTCCCTGGCTCTCGGGGCTTCCTTGCGCATGCGCGACTACTGCGCATGCGCGAGTATCCGGGCAATGGCGGCACCCTTACCGCCCGGCTCCGGGAGCGCCGGGAGCTCTGTGACGTGCGTGCGGCCTTGGCAACTGGCCGCACGCGTCCCCGGCAACCCCCGAGCCGGGATCTGACCGCCCTCACCTCTGCGATCACCGGGCGGAGCCGCCATTGGACTCGGTGGCACCCGCGATCGCCAGCTAGGTGAGGGGGGTGCTGACAGGCTGGGGAGACCTGGCTACATCCTCCCCCTGGTGAAAAACCCAACGCCCTCGCTTGGGGAACGACATTACTCAACATAATTTTACACAATGAAAAATTGCATTGAATACACAGTACACTTAGCAGGTCGACTGTAACATCCCTGAAACACGGCACATCACACCCAATAATATCCGAGGCCAGCTGAGTATCAGCTGCTTGCTGAGACCATTTGTGGGGTGCCCCTAACTGATCGTGTGGGGGTACCTCACTTTTATGCTGGTGAGCCACCCCTGGGAGAATCTCCTGGCGAGCACACTCGGGGATAACAGTCACAGGGGTCTTACTATTTCCTCCCCCTGGTGGAAGGAATAGCACAATGTCTCTGGGCACAACCTTTACCCAGTCATCCGCCTCGCACATGCGGTATACCGGGAGGTCCTGACCTTTTCAGCGGTCCACCACATGGTGAATGGAGCGCTCCTTTTTGGGCTTAACGGAGGCAATTTTTACTACATCCATCGCCACACAGTCCTTGTCCCTACGTACTTGCAAGGCTTCCACTGGGAAGCGAGCAATGGACAATGTCTCTGTTTCACCCTGCAGGGGGTAAAGGGTAGATACCTTACCACTGCGGTGATTCGCGGTGGCCAACAGGTCTTCGGGGACACTGTCAGTTCCCACCTCGGCTGTCTTGGGACCTGTGCACAACATTTCTGGGACAGTCCACTCACTGTCTTGAAACTCGGGAGCGTGGGATCCCAGTCCTGGGACCATTTGGGTTGGAGCACCCGGGCTCTCACTCAGATCCGGAACCTTAATTCTGGCCTTTTTCCCGGTCACCTCCATCGGAGCCTGAGGGGAGTTAGGAGGTTCCTCACCACTCTGCTGGCTTGCGATGGATTCCTCTTCCTCTGGAACATGATCAGCTAGGTACAGGTCCACTCGCACCACTTGACAGCTACCTTCTAAGGAGGACACCTCCGCCAGGACGCGATGCTGAGTGGAGCCATTCGCCCTGGTGGCCAGACTTAAGGAGCTATCGAGCTCCGCGGTCACCTGGAGGCTCACACCCAACACCCCTGGGGCAGTCAACTCACCCTGGTCGTCGTTAGCAGGTACTGATCCCAAGCCTGGGACCGATGGTACCTCTGTAGTAAGCCGGACTGGCCGTTGTAGGGCACACGGGCCCACAGCAGGGTCCGCAACATCTGGATACACCTCCACTAGGGCACACGGGCCCACAGCAGGCTCTGTATCCGCCGAGATACTTGGTTCAATTACATCACTAGAGAGGTCCGCCGGCAGTCGCATCACCACGAATGGTTGGTTGCTGGAATCAACAAAGGAAGATGGGGGTATAGACACCTTACCCTGAGATTCCGGAATCTGCTGGTCTGGGTTCTGGGGTTCCGGCTCTACCACTAGGGCATCCCTTTTGAAAGGGTCTGGAACCGGTTCTGCAACATGATTTTGGACACACGGGCCCATATCAGGATGCACTGCAACTGAGGTAAGTGATTCTTTATCTCCAGCTTTACTGGCGTGGTCCGCCGGCTGACGGATCACCACAGCTGGTTGTTGGTCACGGGCATCACTAAGTAACATCTCCGTGAAGACAGACTTAACTTCAGCTTCACTCATAGTAATATAGAGGTCAGGCTACTCCTCCTTCTCTGTCTCCTTGGTATCACCGCTGGGGTGGTTCGCGGGTAGGCGCATTGCCACCGATGGGATTTCAACCACTTCCACGGAGAATATCACGATCGGATCCTCCTCCTCTGCTGGTTCTGCAGGCGGGGCATAATAGGCTTCAACAACCGGGCACCGCAACAGTCACATAGGGGTCCCCACGTCAATGCCTCTCTAGAACAGTCACAGGTGGTACAGAAACATCGTATATACTGTTTTCCTTCCACCTCGGTTGGCTCGAGGCCTAGCGGGAACTGGGATAGATCGGCTCCCTGGACATAGGCTTCTTGCAGGCAGGTGCACATTAGTGCAAGGTCATCCACTCCTGGCACGTGCCAGGGCACATACACATTAGGGTGTACCCCATGACAGTCTATTACCTCATCAACGTATGGTTGAGGATCACAAGGTTTGCTCCCCCTGGTGGAATGTGAAGGAGGGGCAGCACACTCTTTCAAGGAGTGATTCTGGCTCTGCACTCTGTCACTCAGTTGGCGGGGGTGGAGCTTAGGTTTTCCCGCCGATCCTGGATAGTTTTCTGCAAAATCATTCTGACCTTGAGCACAGTACCACGTGCACTCTGTTCACTTGGGGGAAGTTGCCATGGCGCTGGGTCAGCGTATACTAAAGAGTAACCCTCAGGGGGGCACCCGGGCATAAATAACGTGGACGGTGACTCGGACGGGCATATATCCCTTGAGAATGACACGACAAAAAGCAGCGAGCTCCACGTAGGCGTGGAGTCTGGGGCTATATCTATAAGAAGGGCGTGCTGCCATCCGGGGATTTTATGCATATGCTCATAGATCTCTATCTCTGATATGTTGGCGGGAACGCCTTCTAAGGCCACCACACGGCGGGGACTAAGATTATTTATCCTCAAGGCCAAGGCGAAGACCTCGTGTCCAGACTTGACAAACATGGTGGACAATTTGGAGGGGAAAAAAATGGAACAGGGCACCCCAGGTCTCTCTCAGCAGCGCCTCCAAATGTAACGGGTATTCCCCCACCCCAATCGCAGATCTGGTGTATCGTGCGGAGAACATACAATGTTACCAAGTGTGGTGCTTTACCTGTTGGCTCGCAGGAGGGCTGAGCTTCCGCCATGGGGAACCTGGGGCAATTATGATATTATGAGTAACCACCTACTCGATGCAGCGCCTCCACCTGCGATGGCTCCCACCAGAGGGGGAGTAATTCCTCGCAGGACAAATACAATAATCACATACACTGTATGTATACTAACCATTGTCTTTTACTAACATGCAAAGCAAACATGTAACATCAATACCACAATAACCGGTGTCCCTCTCTAGAGGAGACACTAACTACTGCGTCGCGCAGGATGCTTTCTCAACACCAGGTGATCCCACCCAGTGTCCATAGAAACCCCACCCAATGTCCCGCACTCTTGCAGAGAGAGGCAATGGGTGACTGCGCAGTCACTGTTATACTAAGGGCCCGTTGGTGCACTTGTATATGTATAGTACCTGCCGAGCACTCTGGTGCTCGGAGCCGCAACCGCTTCGCAAAGGATCAGTCGTTTTGGGATCCCGTCTGATCCGGTCCGGTGAATCCTTGTTTGGGGTCCCCCAGGGGCGATCCCACCCTGGAGATAGTCTCTGGGTACCAACTTGAGCCCAAGTTGTCTCTCGTGGAGCGCAGCAGCCGCTGTGTCCCTGTCTATCACTGGTACTATGTGACACGGTCCCTAACCTAGGGCCTGTCCCTGTAGAACCACAAGCTGGGAAATGAGGACCTACCTGGGACCTAAGGGGTTAATGGCCTATCCCGTCCCCCTAGTTCTTCCCGGTCCTGACTCTAACTAACTATTAGCACTCGCAGCACTTGCAATAACTCGCTACAACCTACTCGCTACCTGTAGCTAACGTACTGCATAAACACTGTGCCTGCCTGTCAGACCTCACGGCACTGACAGCCGTGACCCTGACAAGACAGCACACTGACACTAAGGGCCACATCCCTATCTTGAGCCGACCCTGATCAATTACCCACTAATCTGGTGGGGAGTTGGGACCTACCTGGGGTGTGGGTACCTATCTGGGTGCAGGAGCTACACTCGCTCCCCGCACCCTTCCTTCACTCACTGCTCCCTGGCTCCAACTGACAAGCGTGCTGCAAACCCGCGAAAATGTATCTACTTGCCTGCCTGGAGATCCTAAGCCCTATTGGCTCCCTGGCATCACGTGGGGCTCGCAGAGGCTCCTGGGACTCGTAGTCCCTGCCTAGAGCCTTCCCTGGTAGGCTAGGGCTTCGCGGGCTTTTTCTCCACTCTCCTGTGCCTGCGCAATCTCTCTGGGGCTGCCGCAACCCTTCCTGGGCTGTTCTCCCCTTCGCGCTAATTCTCCCTGGCTCTCGGGGCTTCCTTGCACATGCGCGACCACTGCGCATGCGCGAGTATCCGGGCAATGGCGGTGCCCTTACCGCCCGGCTCCGGGAGCGCCGAGAGCCCTGTGACACGCGTGTGGCCTTGGCAACCGGCCGCACGCGTCCCCGGCAACCCCCGAGCCGGGATCTGACTGCCCTCACCTCTGCGATCGCCGGGCGGAGCCGCCATTGGACTCGGCGGCACCCGCGATCGGCAGCTAGGTGAGGGGGGTGCTGACAGGCTGGGGAGACCTGGCTACACAAGGATGACATCTTTTTGTATAATAGAATATTTTTTTTATTTTATTTTGATTCATGTGTGGCACAACACAGCTGTGATGTTTTCCAAGCAATGGTCACACTTGGGTTTTTGGCAACATTTTTACAGGCCCCTCCCCTCTCCCCCCTTCCCTTTACATGTTTTCCCTAGTATCTGGTGGGTGTATATATAGCATACAGGACACCTACAAGCTCATATTGAACCCCCAAAATAACCACAACATATATATAAGCATATAAGTGTCACAGAGGAGTGCTACTGAGCATAGCAATAAATATTTAAAACAGAGACAGAACATGAAACACAGACAGAGCTCAGTGCACATCCAGTGAAACTTATTCACGGTACAGTGCCTAAATATATATGTATAGATATCAATTAAATAAAATGGTCTTTTAGTTTAACATTTTGGCCAAAGTGTTGGAAGGGTGTATATATAGCACATAAGTATCAGTATCTTTTATCTGGAAAAAGGTTCATGTGAGGACCGAAACATTAATTAATTGTTTATAATCAAGCAATACATTTGATTTTAAAAATTCACAAGTCCACTGGGGTGCCGTATTTCTGTTTTAGCATTAGTATGGACATTGAGATCACAGTTTAAAGATAAGGCAGGTCCCTGATGTACAGTAGAGGTTGCAAATGAATAGTTTCTTGCTAAAAGTTGACGATTCATTTTAGGTTTTTCTAGAGAGTTTGAAGATTGCAGTTGTTCTTTCTCCCCCTGCATATATTACATTTTAATAACAATACTATTTTCTAACAAAAAATCATATCTGCATAAATAATGTATTTCATTAAATTAGCTAACCACAAGAAAATAAAAAAAAGATCTTTAGAGATCCGTGCCTTAATTAAGCCTACTCAATACTTAGAATGAAAAGATAAATAATCTTTAGATGAGAAAGTTAATTAATCTTGGAGGGAAACTTAAAACACTTCAAAATGATAACAGGAAAAGCTTACCTTTGGACAAAGCAGAATTATTATGAGAAAAGTAATAAAATGGATACATTATTGGCTTTGAGATTAGGGATCAAACAGAACCAAATTTATTCTTATGTCATAAGAACTTGAGGTTGCATTATTACAGTACATGCAGTAAACATAAAAATAATAATACTTAAAGCATTAGATCAACCAATTAAGGAGTTACTGATATATATTATAAGGAATTCTCATATATCCTTAACGCTCCAATGAAAAAAATAATTTAACTATGCATTCACTTCCTAAACAAATGTGTGTGAAGCACACACTGTATCACATTTATACCAAAACCAAGCAGAAATCCTCTGAATTGTACACGTTTTACCAATTTCCCATTGAATGTTAATATTAAGATCTTTTGTAAGATATTAGCTAATTGTCTAAATAAATATTTGCCCAAATTGCTTCATTCAGGTCTAATTCATTCCTGGGAGAGAGGTGAGAAACAATATTAGGAAGCTAATACATATCACATACAGTACTTTATATATTCTAAACAGATTCCTGCTGTGTTTCTCTCTATAAATGCAGAAAAGGTATTCGGCAGGGTCAGATGGGAAATCATGGATAAAGAATTAGTACAAATAGGATTAGGGTAAATATTTATTAGATATATTAAAGCTTTATATAACAATTCTTCGACTAGGACACTGACTAGGATAAAAGTGAGTACATCTCTCTCTGAACCCTTTCATATTTCTAATGGAACAAGACAAGGATTTAGAAGAAAAAAAATCTCTTTCAGGCAAACTATCCAATGTTGCTAAAATTGGATAATGTGATTATTAATTTAGCCCTATTGCTAGAGTAACATTGGGTGCTAACTATGTGCTGAATTGAAATGTATTTTCAAAAATAGATATGTCGTTGGTATGACCCCACTATTTCTCTAACAAGAAGCACACTATGGGTGCACATCAGGGCAATTAAAATGTAATATTTAATATTACTACAATTAATATGTCTACACATGCAAACAATTTGTCGTATATATTTATGTGTGTATTATAATTAAAAATGGTACATTGATAGGTACATGTTCAATTCCCAGTAGATAGGCATCATATATGTTTGGAAAATTTTCTACCAATTACTAGTGGGTTATGTGGGGTGCTATTGATCACCACTATACTACGAACACTAGCTTTAATTTATACCATCTGGATATTTCACTTGGAGGAATTTATGGAGATTTAAACACTCTAAGATATTATATCTCTGGTGGGCTCCAATGACCACTTAGGAGGGAGTGTATTATACATAATTATTCCAATAATAGAACTCTATATCCATAAGATAGCAACACATTGAACAATATGGCCGTATGATTCATATATAATAAATATTATACGACATTTGACATTGATGTTCACCGGTGTTTGGAAAATTGCATAGCCAATATCGGCATGTTCAGCCTACCTCCTGGTACAATTTGTAATTAAAATACACACATAAATATATACGAAGAATTGTTTGCATGTGTAGACTTATATTAATTGTACTAATATTAAATGTTAAATTTTAATTGCCCCGATGTGCACCCATAGTGTGCTTCTTGTTAGAGAAATAGGGGGGGTCATACCCACTACATATCTAATTTTTTAAATATACTGCTAAATAAAGAGTAACAAACAAAAACAGACCATTTGTTAAGAATGTGAAAAAATACATTTATCTTGACTTTCTTAGTATTTATATCTTCCCATGTTTTGTCACCTTTCATATTATTAGTTTCAATAGGTAAATAGGCAAAGTGTGAACACAATCCCATTTCTGTTTCCCAAGCATGAAGAGTAGTACACAGAAGTTATATTTTAAAGTGTAGCTGGGTGGAGCACAGCCTCAAATGGTATTTAAGTTCTGTGCCAAATGACTCACCATATGGATGTAAAAGGGTGCCATACCCTGATCTAATTTTGTTAAAAAGGGAAGGGCTTTAAAGTAATCTTTCAGGTTACTCAAGTTTTTATATTTTCATTTCCTAATTATTTCCATGAATGAAATGATTTTTTTTTGTGATAACTAACAATACTGTACATCCTCTCATATATTACACTGTTACTGGAAATCCAAGGGTAGAACTAGTAAATCCAAGGGTAGAACTAATGAATGTGGGCACCGGTACAAGTTAAAAAAAATAAATCCCATCCCTTTTTCCCTGGTGCAGCTGAACAGGCTGAACCAGCTGTAGTTCTGCCACTGGGTAAATCATTACAACTTAATTAATATTACCTTTGGAAGAACAATGCACTGTGAACCTCCATCTGCTTTCAGTTGGATGATTTGTTTGACAAAATCGGTGTATATTTTTGGATAGAAAATTAATGGTCTAAAATTTTTCCCACTTTTTAAAATCTTTACATTTCCCACTTTACCTCCAGTTGCTTAATTTATTTGTCAGTTTTGGCCTCTGATTATTTACTTTTTTTTTACCCTTGTTTGTATTATTCTCTTATCTGTCAGTGGAGGTCTCTGAGTATATTTTTATTTCCTTGTCTACTTACTTGTCAATGTTAAGTTTCGGCACCTGACTCTTACCACTCCTCCATAACTAATTTCTTAGTCATCCTCAGTCATTATATGTTTTGCGTTCTACAAGGTTTAAGTGTGATAGGGAACATTTGCACACTTTTATGAATATTGGGGCGGCCAGGCAATCTTGTACCTTGAACATTTCCCCAAAATTGTACGATTCACAAGAAAAATTGCAAGAACTACAATCTCAATTAGTGATTACAATTTGCTTAAGATTATGCTAAAATGTCCTTACTTTAGCAATGGCCAACATTGGGTGTGTGAAATCAGAACCTTACATTTAAAAATCCTTAAGATTTTTAAAACCAAAACCTCAAAATATTTTAGAACCAAATCCAAAACACCATCTCTACAGTGGATGAAAACTTGGGGTGTTTCTTGCCATACCTTTTTTAATAATTTTATGTTTTTCAGTTTTATTACTTCAGGTTTTTTTTTAATGATTTTATACTTATTTTAAACATTTGATCATGATGTTTTAGCAATATCCTGATTATGTTTTTTTCAATCATTTGGTAAACATCAAAAAACACTAAACCATACGAGCTGAGTTAGGACAAAACAAGAACCAAAACAATTGATTTTTTTAGAATCAAAAGCACATCCTGCAGAAAAGTGCTCACCACTGCTTTGCAACTCCACAACTACACAGTGCATAAAGCACAACGCAGTGGGCATTGAGCAGCACCTATTACATTGTGGCTATAGGCAACTTTTGAAATATTTGCAAAAGTTGTAAGCTTTTGTAAAAGGAATTAGCACTAATACTTCTGACCTTGGGTATACTGTATCACGTTACCTCCCTTTGCATCAGGCAACAAAATTAGATTGTATGCTTTTCAGTAATTGCCCAAAAACAAATTCTGAACAGCGGGCACGGATCTCTATGCCCGAGCTAAAACTGAAACAAAACCTTGTTTTTGATTCCTGCTCCTCTCCTTGCGTTTCCACCCCACATAAAGCTGCTTTTCTTTTCCCCACTTCCAATATGCGTCAGTATTAGGCCGCGCAAATAGTGCGGGCAACGGGACGGGTGACATCACCCGTCGCCATCGCCGCTAGTGAATGTTATATTTCGCTTTGCGGCGGCGGCGCGGGCGTACTGGCATTTGATTGGTTCAAAATCAAATATTGCCAGTAACCAAAATTCACGACGCGCCGTCGCTCCGTCGCATTGTCACCGTCTGACAGGTGGTCTCTTCTCTCTTCTCTCCACATATGGATAATAGTGCATTTGCCCATTATAAAATCAAACATTAGCCAGCAAGCATTTATAAAGTAAATAAAATGTTCAACTTACCCCTGCCATCATGAAGGGCATCCTCTTCAGCATACGACAGGTCCATTTCTTTCGATGCCAGCAAGAATACAAGAAAATATACAATCTAATGGCCCCTATCCCCTTAATCACCTTAGCAGTGATTAACCGCTGTAGTAATTAAATGGTTAACACCTGTCCCATGCTATCCACCCGGGAGGCGTAACCAACCACCCCGGACCCAATTCTTTTGGGATTTAAGCCCGGTAGAAAACTGCATGATTGCAGCCAGCATAAATTCCCAGGCGTGCAGGTTTCCTTGCTGTTGCAAATCCTGGCTACTCGCCAACGCACAGGTTTGAAGCATTTTCTGTATTTCTTTGTGTTGTTATTGTTCCTGCACAATAATTCAATGAACCACATATGCATTCCACTCAGTAGGCATAGACCACGCATGCACAATAATTTAATTGTACTCATAATTGTTCCATGCAGCCTGTATAGAGTATGCTTGCGCAGAAGTGTTTCCAACACAGAACTCCCAACAACATGACTTACTAAACAGAACACCCAAACTTCAGTTTTACTTAGTAGTATCACCCCCAAAAAATGTAAACAAACATGCTTAAAAATATTAATTTAATTTTTTTTCAATTTAATTAATATTTTTCCATAGTTTCTGTCACTGATTACTCCAGCCCACACTCCTCAGATGCTGTAATAGTCCATTAATTGTGTCTTTGATGTTCTTCAATTCTGTAGTAGTGACTTTATACTGCTTCCATAAAGCATCTAATATAGCACTCTTCAAATTGTTTGGTACAGTATACAGTAGTCTTCTTACCATGCGAACCATCAAATTTTACTTTCCTGGTCGACATAAAGATCGAACGTCCCATGATGCTGGAATATCAACTGGGCAAATCTATGTGGTTGTCTCTTGCAGCGTGCAGCATATCTTTCTGTCATGATTCCCTCCCTTCCAACATATCTTCCAAAACATTGATTCTTCCACATCAGGGGACCGCAACTCAGTAACCAACGATAAAGAGAAAAAAAGCAACATATGCTGTAATATGTCGACAAGAGTAGGGAAAGTGAAATTTTGGTAAGAAAACACAAGCAGAGGGAATATGGTGTAAATGGGCCAGTACTCTAAATCTTAATCATATGTTTTACTCATTTCCCAATACACAGCTAGAGGGCAGTGCCACGGGAGACCAGGCATTTATACGTTTTATACCGGAATCATAACACTCAGTAAAACAAGGTGGTAAAATAAATTGTCATTTAAGCACAATGAAACACAAAATATATAAGAACACATTTATAGGGGGTCTGGGGCTGAAAACTAGACTTTCCTAGCTTATATAGAACATAAAACAAAGTCTTTGTTTGACCGGGACGTATCCCGAAATGTCCTGAAACTCAAATCGGCATGAAGTTCCTGACGCCACTGCAGTATCTGCTCCAGAGGAGTTGAAATAACTTGACCACGACCTAACTCCGAACATCCTGAAACTATTTTTGGCTTGAAATCCCAGCCGTGACCGCTATGTTCAATTCTCAGAACTCAGAAAAGTGGGACTTCGGAAATTTCTCGCCTTGAAATTTCAGAAGCCAGCTCACTGCTATTTCTCCAAGAGCATCTTTTGGTCGTTTCAAATTTAACGCTGCTGTTCTGGTGCTTAGAATCTGATCTCAGGATTGGCTGAGGCACCCTTATAGTATTTCAGCGTTCGTTCATGAAATACGGCAGCCAATCCGAGAGTGGGAAAATTCCTACCAGCCAATCAGAGCGATGTCAGTGTACCAAAGCCGGGAAAGCAGGATTTCGGCATCAAACAAGGGCATGCGCCAACTTGGCACCTCTGCCACTTGTCATGCAGACGCCACCCGCTGAGTTAGGTTCCTTAATGTCTGGGTTGGCAAATAGGAAAATGGTTGTCTGAGGACTTCCATTCAGCACGGGACATGAGTCCTTGAGCCTAACTCCAGTACACAAATGGCTTTCACACATTGGCAACCTCTGTATCTTTCATGACCCGAGCAGACTTGATGCACCAAGCTTGGTAGCCAAATGGTCTGTCGGAACTCTGGACCTGGACTGGATACTTAAAACATGTCTAAGTCTTATGACTATGGGGAATAGAATACGAATCTGGCACTTTTATTCCTACTAGCCTTATTTCTCACACACTATACCAGACTTAGACTTTAAAACTCCTTGCAACCTTATGTATGGTTGGAGTACCCCCAGAACCCTTATACCTGGTTCTGGGTGATCAGGGCATTAACTGGGCATCTTCTCTTATATTAGGGACTCCTTTACCGTTCTAGGGATACCACACATCCTTATGCCCCATTTACCTTTCTGGTCTGTGCTGAAGCAGGGAATCCTAGCGGTGAGTCGTGCAAGTGTTTTCAAGGGGAAATTTTGCTGGAGGAATGTGTCTCAATGTATCCAAGAATCCGACCTTGTTCCCGGGTACATTTTTAGGGTATCCAGCAACTCTGCAACCCCGCTACCTAGACACATTCTGACAAGACCTTCTCCGTAAAACCCCCTTGAAACTCATAGCCTTGCAATCTCTGCTTGCTGGCATACATTGAAAGATAAAAACACACACATTCTTTATTGTCACATAATTTACAGATACTGTATGCATTGACAATCACTGGGCTCAAAAGCTGACACTCCCGAACTCTAATACATGGATCAGAGGTAATCAGACTGGCTTAACCTTTATTGTTGAGCCTGGTTACCCCTTCACCGTCACAGGCAGACAGAATGATAATGGCTCAGTAGAGTGCATGTATTAAGTATATTGCAAGAATGTATTCAAATTTTACACGATTATTACATAGACTGAGGAAAATTTACACCCAACTAAGGCAGGGACATTCAGGGGGAGGGGGATGGGTCAGCTAGGCCACCGCGGCCAGGGGAAGTTCCTATTTTTTCTCTCCAGCTGCCGTGCCTTGTGAGTCTGCGTGTGAATGAGTGCTTGTTGATTTAAGGGCTATGAGGTTTGGCAACATTTTTTCCGGGTTTTCAGGTTCCGGCTCAGGATTTTGCCCTTGCTCGCCCTCTGTGGCTGGATTGTCCATCTTTGTCTCTGGCAGCTTCCTTTAAAAGTACAGCCCTCTGAGCAGGAAGTTGTGAGCAAAGTTCCAATTTCCATGCTGAGTTCATGCAACACGCTTATTATACCTATTGTCTTTCACGTTACCAGACCTGGCTCATGTACCACGATTTTCTTTGTCTCCGGTCTGCTTCGACCTCTGCATCCACACTGACTACGCAACTCTGCTGCCAGCCCTGAACTTCGGCCTACGACACACTACTCTATCAGAACTCTGTCCCTCGGCTCCAGTCGGTTCTTTCACCTTCCTACCTCAGCCCTGCGGGTCCAATTCCTGCTTGAGATGAGCATCATTACAATGGGGATCAGTGAGAAGGAATAATACATTGGATGACCCTTCCTCTGTTAATAATTGCAATTTTAGTCTTCGTACTCATTATATGTTATGTTATTCTGTTTAGAAGAATGAGAAAATTGAATGCAGATGTAGCCGTTGCTGAGTATAAAGTAAAAATTTTAATTACAAGATCAGATTATCAAAAATGACTTTCAAAGTATCAAAGAGGGGCTTGATATATTATTTTATATAAATATATTTTCTAGCAATATATACATGTAGTGTGTGTGATATATATATATATATATATATATATATATATATATATATATATATATATATATATATATATATATATATATATATATATTCAGCATTCAATAGGTTCAATTTTTTTTAATTGCTCAACTCATGAAGCTTGAAACTTTAGAGGGCAACTTGAAACCAAGTAGTGAAAAGATAAGTTCCTAGACAGATGTTTGCTGAGGGCAATTTGTTGGAACTACAGTATAAAGTAAATAAAGCCTGGTACTAAAAACCAAGAATGTTTTAGTCAGCAAATGGGGGTTAGCTGATAAGTAATTTATATCTCTTTGTTTTGAGGGTATAAGAACCATTTTGAATACAGCATAAAAACACTACCTTCTGATACTTTAGACTGAGCTGAATTATATACTGTAGTATGCTGTATCTTTGCTAAAGCGGATTGAATAATAATAAACGACTGCTGGTTTGAACTGAACCTGATTCCTGAATATTATATTGCAAAGGCTTTTTTAACAGTAATGCCTAAGATATGCAGTGACGTGGTAACACTGCTAGCTGCCGGAGACCATTGCTCACTGTTCGGAGAATGCAGTGTGCACAGCTCTGTAATGCCTGTGGGGACTCTGTTTGTTGTTACCGGTCAGTGATTGTCACTACTTACTTGATCATTAGTGAAAGATGCTTCTTTTTATTGCATATTAAAACTTCATTTACTTACCTCGGGTGTGCCTTTTCTTGTATTTCTTTCAAGACTTGTTTAAACCTGCTGACACTGTAACACCCAGCCCTGCTGCTTCTCTAGCTGCATCTAATTCAGCTCCGTCGTCTTGTGTCGAAATTCTATTTTAAAAGTAATGACATTGTGATATCAAACAATATCTGGGCAGGCTTTGATGAAATCGCAGAAGATACTACTGGTGATTCCCAAGCTTGCTCAGTTTCCAGTATAGTGGAAGACTATTTTAAAGATAAAAGAAGCCTTAATATCAGGAGCAGTCCTTATACATACTGGGTTGTAAAAGGGACTATGTGTAATCCTCACTCAGTTATTGTGTGATTCTTACATTGGGCTGGTCACCTTCCAGTGTCTATTCTGAAACAAAATTGAGTACTGCTGCCAGCATTATTAGTGAGCAATACAGAGCTGTTGCTAAAACATGCGAAGAAGTTGGTATTCATTAAGATGAACCACAACTTATTTGATGAAGATGGAACATAAAAACCCTAATTTAAAGAGTATTCCAATTGTAGCAGGGATGAGCTTATTATTTTAGATGATGGGGATGATGGGGACATGGACAATCAGGGCCATAACCATGATGATATGCCTTAAAAGTAATGGTGCAGTGGCCAATTTAAATAAACTACAATCTTTTTAAATAAGTTACAGACATCATTTAAAGATTACCTTATTTTTCTACTCTAACAATGGAACGGTATTTACCTTATTACATGGAAACTGTTTTATTAAAACAATGTGGAATTGTGCGTTTGTAAATAGAAAGGTATTGGTACAGTACTACACGTTAGTAAATTAAAAGCAGTGGTACACCATACCTCCGACTACTATAACACTCTCTACTGCAACAGCTGTACAGATAGATAGCAAGGCAGACAGTCCTGGTGTTTGTATAATAACAGGGGTCTATTTATCAAAGTCTTGGTAAATCTGGGTCAAAAATTTGAGTAAAAAACAGGAACCAATTTATCAAAGAAAAAGCATCAGGACTTTGAGTGCAAGCTCCAAACTATCACACTTGCATCATCTATTTTGTGAGTGCAATATTTGATGTGCTTGTCCCTAATTTTATGAAATTTTAATTTAAGTCCCTACTTTTAGTTCTGCAGGTTATTGGGGCGATTCCTTCCAGTGGCGAAGCTGTGTCTTCAGGACGATTTTATACTGCCATTGATTTTTATTTTCACTTCTCCGACTCTCTGGGGCATTTGTGTAACTAAGCTTTGGGCATTTGCCCCCAGTACTTTTGCTTCTACATTCATGGACTCGGATCATTTTGCTTTGTGGCTTATTTAATATTATATTTTGCTACAATTTAATTTTTGCATGTGGTATTTTAAGTTTGTTATAAGCAAGTTCTGTGCATTTACAATAACAGAATTCCTTGTGCTTTTTAATTTGATATTTTATTTTTATGATGTTGTTGAGGTAGCCTCCAAAAGAATAGACTTTTGAATGAAAAGAATACGGCTTCAATTGTCCCCATAGAAGTCAATGGGGTGAAGTTTAAGTGATACATGCTTATTTTAGCATCTCTATTGATGACTGAAAAGAAGAAAGAACAGAATCTGCCTATATTATTAAGAGTACTTCAATGTTATGTGCTTTGTCTTCTTTATTTTATTTTTATCTACTACGCTGGACTGTTACTTTAACCCCCTTCAATGCCAATGCAGATTATTGCAAATACATTTTTGAAAATGTCAGTGTGGTTTTTAGTTATATCCTAGTAAACCATACTGTTGTTATGAAATGTAAATGGGCATGTGACTTCAACAATGTTATTAAAATGCAAAAAATATTGGCTTTATTGTTCCCTTTTTCCAAAATAGTATGTAATATGGCTGCATTTTTGTCCAGATAGACCATATTACACACCATATAACCCGTCTAGTTAAAGAAAATATATCTAATACATTTCCTTTTAATGTAGTTAATGTTTTAAGCAACACCGGTTAATTCTTGTCTGCTGGACATGCATTTAGTGAGTTAATGGCCTAATTAAGTATTCTACAGGCATACCCCGCATTAACGTACGCAATGGGACCGGAGCATGTATGTAAAGCGAAAATGTACTTGAAGTGAAGCACTACCTTTTCTCCCACTTATCAATGCTTGTACAGTACTGCAATCGTCATATACGTGCAAAACTGATGTTAATAACACATTTGTAACAGGCTCTATAGTCTCCCCGCTTGTGCACAGCTTCGGTACAGGTAGGGAGCTGGTGTTGCTGTTCAGGACGTGCTGACAGGCGCATGCGCGAGCTGCCGTTTGCTTATTGGGCGATATGTCCTTACTCGCGAGTGTACTTAAAGTGAGTGTCCTTAAACCGGGGTATGCCTGTACTCTAATGTACTGTATGCCCTTCAACATTTCTGTCTAACTTATGATGTACATTGTAGAAAACATTTGAACCCCTATAGAACTATCAATACAAATGAAAGTACTCATATCAATTACCTGCTGCAGTTCAAGCTGTTGTTTAAAAAAAATGAATTCAATATGTGCATCAATACAATCTACACACTGAGAAGTGATTAGCTAAGTTGCTGATCAATCCGTTCTCCTGTAATTGATGACTTAAAATCGGCTGGGGGTTCACTAAATGCATCTCGGGTAATTTTCTGCTGCACTGACAGCCAAAGTTCTGTGAGCAAGATCATGTGACACAGCAGGGATTAGAGTCAATTGGTTTACTGCTAGAGGGGGCAGAGCTCAAAAAGGTAATGCTTTTTCAGAAGGAGAAGGGGATGTGACTTTGTATATGGTTTCTATAGGAATAAAATGCCTGTTATATTAGAATACATTAAACATTTCTTTAAAATTTATTTTTTTTAATTTTTATTTAAATGCTACAAGTATTTTCTCATAATACATAACTGATTTATTTATTAAAAAAAACATATGTAGGATATTGCTTGAACTGCAGCTTTAAATGCTGCGTTGTCAACTTAATTCACAGGTGTACTCTTCAAAGGCGAATGGTCTAATTGGCAGCTTATTGAAACCCCCAAGCAAACACTCACTTCCAGAGGATATGAATTCCTGCATTTTGGGGTAGGTTATGTGCACAATAAACTGACATAACATTTAAAAAACGATGCCATGAACAGTATTATGTACTTACTGTATCTGAAGGGCTCATATTTCTGTGTATGTTTACATTTGGATCATAATGCCTTTGCTAGAAGTATAAGAATGATGAATGATTGAAAGTGAACTAAATATTGTTTATAATATAATGGGAATAATTGTTGCTCATACCAATATTTAAACTTGTTGTAGCTAAAGCTTGCAGCGTAGTTCTTTGGCCTTAATTACAGCTTGTTCTGCTCTGTGCAAACCTAAGCATAAAATGTATTTATATTTCTGTTCATTAGCACAACTAGGAAATGTTACATGTTGTTGGTCATGGAAGCAATGTGAAAAACTTGATAGTTATGTAGCGGTCATGTAAAATGCCTACAGTCATCTCTCCTGTTGGCAGTAAGGCCTGGTAAGTGTGGGCATGCCAGCAGTAATTATGGAGGTTTCCCCTCACACCCTGGTGGGGTGCCCTGTGTATGGCTGGGACTGGTCACATGCTCTGACTCCATGGTTAGTGATGTCAGAGGTGTGTCAGCCTCAGAAGCTTACATAAGGCACAGCACTGTGTTTAAAAGTTAGTTCTGCTGAGAGGAGGAGGGTTAGTTCAGTTGAGGAAGAGTTCCAGCTCTTGTCAGAGCTGAGGAAGGAGTTCAAGTTCTATCAGAGTGTCAGTTATGTTATAGTAACTCCATGGGAGGCTGTGTCCAGGGACCTGGCACAGGACAGTGATTCCTGCGGGAATAAGTGAATCCCTGATCTAGGTGATATACCTATCTAAAGGGAGCACGGGCGAGATGATTGGCTGAATATACCCATTGTGGAGGGCAGCTATGCCCACCGTGACAATAAAGATGGAGCTGATCAGAGAAACCCCTGTGTGTGAGAGTCCCATGATTATACAGGAGGTTGCACCACCGAGGAGTTCCTCGTCAGGATCATCCCCATGCGGACGCAGGGACCCTGGTGAGGTGGAGGCGCTGCACTGGAACTAGGTGAGACTCAGCACACTACCTCAGCTGCCTGTCTGACGGGTCCTCCCCACACACCATCATGCGGGAGACTCAGGAGTCCTGTAGCCAACAGGTGCACCATCAGGCATATCTACACTGTAATGGGGTCCGGTTAGACCACAGGGGCCAATGTGAGATTGGGTGGGTCAGGCCGGGCCAGAAATACCGTTACAGTTAATAAATCTAACTTACTGTAAATAAGGAAGATACCTTTGGCAGTTTGCTTGTCATATTTTAGTGTTGTGTGTGCAGTATGAGTACAATTCATTGTACATATGTAGCAATGTATGTTGTGGAACATAGTTAATGTTCAAGCTACATTATTAGGCTAAATGGAAGACAAGCAAAATACTTTCCTTAACATTTATTTACATACATTTTTTTCAACAGCAAGACATTGTTTTCTTCTACCCCTTTTTGGTGCTGTTGGGGAACTGCTGCTGCTGTTGCTGTTGGTGCTTTTGGTGACATTGCTGATGCCACACTAGCAGTTTCCCTGCCTCCTCCTCATGTTCGTGGATCCCATCTGGAAGTTGGACGTTTTGTATCCAACATTATGTAATCCACGGATTGTGAAGTTGTCACAGGTTTTTGGCTGCATGAAGCAAAGCCACTAATCATTAGAAGGCCTTTTTGAAATACTTTGCACATCTCTTTGAAACTTGTAGCAATACTCTGAGGTCTGTGTATTCTGTGCTTCAAGCTGTTTTTGTTGATGGTCAATAATGACATTTAACACAGTATTGGTGTCTTTCATGTGTTTATTTCTTTTCTCTTCAAATTTAGCTCTTTCTGTTGCGTCAGCTCCAAATAGAAACATGGAGAACTGGGTGCCATCCAATCAGCGGAGGCCATTACTCCACAATCACAAGCGAGCTGGTGTCTGGAATGGACCAATTAGGAGAGGTGTGGACCAGAGCCTAAGGAAAGCCCCTTGATGGGTGGGGCCTAAGATCATGAGTAATTGGAACTAACCAATGGTAACTGGGCTGAAAATCGTAAATCACTTTCCCAGAATTTAGCTCCATACGTCCCCAAGGCTTTGATGCCTCATGCTAGGAGAAAGTTAGCCCTCTCTCTCATTATATGCTGGCCAGTTAGACATTGGTACTGACCCAGGCATACACTGAGCCACACAGATACATTTAAAACAGTATAAACCCATACAGTCAAAGATACCTAACCCCAGTTAGATATTACCAGCGTTTCAGGCTATTTTCCAACCCTGAGATTACACCTTAACCATTTCAGTGGGTCACCATCTTGACTGGCAGAAGCAGTGAGCAGGCTTAGCCTTTATTTGGGCATGCCATGCTGCCCCTGCCATCACAATGGTTGTGTAAATTACAACAAATAGCAAAAAATGTGTTACATTTGGAAACTTTCACTTCATATACAGGTGGGTCACATATGTGAATATGTCAACATTCCAGAAAACAATTATAGGCACATTGATATTGAAAAAAATAAATGTTCTATGCCTGATAGCGATGGGAATACTCCCTTCTTATGTAATATCAGCTCATTTAAATACCAATGAAGTTGCCCATATAGCTGCAATTTTGGACCATAGTCAAAAAAGACTGGTAATCTTTCTCTCCTTGGACTGGGGGGGGGGGGTTCCCAGAACATTCTGCAAGGCCGTGTCAGCTCTGCGTGGCCCCCTGGTTATGGTAAGAGTTACAAATAAAATGTATGGTTCTTTAAGGCCGCCATGCTAACATCTCATCCTCCTGTTTGGCCATAAAATGTTAGCTTTTCCACCTTAAAGCTGCCCTGTACATGATGCCTGCACTGTGGTAGGGAGGGGAGAAGTGTGTCTCTCATGAAGCTGCACACACTCCTCTCACTCCTGTCCTCTCTGTCATCAGAGCATAAGAAATAGAGGGAGGGGGAAGGAGAGGCTGGTAGCTCCCTCATAGCTCACGTGCAGAAACTGCAACAAAAACAAACAGTTTTTTCCCCATTGACAGGCATGGAACAGTAGATCAGTACCACCACACCTAAATTGCTTCATCTTCCAGGGACAGCTCTCTTAACCTCTTGTGTTACTTTGATTTTTACTATGTGCCTGTCTGTCTGTTGTGTTGGCCCTGACCAGTTCCTTCTGCATACTGTAGCTAACCCCCCTCAAAAGCCTCGTCTCTTGATCAACAAGCCCCTCTCCTCCAAATATCGTCATGCTTAACAAATACATTGGATCCCCTCTTCCTGCCAATACCTCTTCCCCCCTTTTGTTCAAAACAATTCTGGGTCCTTAAAATTCTGGATTGCTACTACAGTAAGCGTTAGAAAATTTTCCCATCAACGGGCTCAACCCCCATATGAATGGGAATACAGTAGCATTTTTCAAAAATGATACTAGTTTTGGTACAATGACATATTTGTTATTTTTTTTTTAAATAAAATTAAAAGATTGTGTAAAACCAAATAGTGCATTGCCCAAAATTATTACAGAGGAGACAGGGAGAGAGCGCAAATTAGAGAGGGAGAGTGAGGAAGCTAGGGGGGATGGAGACAGCTGTTTGACACTGAATGAATGCAATTTGCTTTTTTGTCTTGCCTTCTGGCACTTGTTCCCAATCCAGAATCTTTGTTCTCAAAGTTAAGTAGTACATGTATTAAAATACAAATGACATGTTAACAGTTAATTGTGTGCATTTAGAGGACAGTCAGGATATGTGGAGTGCTCACATCTTCTAATTAGCAATGCATTATTACCAGCTTCAGTATAACACACTTGAGTCATGGAGGAGCCTCCTTATATGATTACTGTAAATCAAGTGTGTTGTGTAGGATGATTGACTACTCATTCATATTTTTCAATATATCATGTTTGTGGTGTGAAGATTGTACGAAGAAAACTTATTATTTATTTACAATAGAAGAAAATAGTGTAATGTTAAAATGTTCCAAGGTTGACATCCTTGTGCTCTTTCGAAGCATTGTAAACACGTGGGCCTCTGGGAATGTGATGCACTAGTCACAAAGTACAATGCAGCCATTGTAAATGTTGAAACACTTAACATCATTATATGTGTAACTGCATGTACAACCTATGATAATTACAGATGCTCATGTGAATTTTGACATTACCTATATATGACGCTTGGAATTGTGTAGACATGAGTTTAAAGCTTGTTAGAAATAAAAATAAATGGGCTGGTGACTGATTGGCCAAATTGATTGCTGGCCCCTGACAGAGGGTGTCTGGAGCAAGGCTGCATGACCATGGAGCTCTAATTGATGTCAACTTACAGTACTGTCAGGGTCTCCTAGACATCCTGCACCCACCCAAAGTTCTGTTGTATGTCCACCAGGTGTTCTACTGCTTTTTGTCTGCTCTAGGTTTCCTCTGTCTGTCTCCTCTTGGTGCTCCAGTCCTCTGTCTCTGCCTGTCCTTATAGTTTCCTGTTTCCTGTGCTTCCTGGCCTTTGCTTTGTTTGTGTCTAGAAACCTTCTGCTTCTGTTTGTTCCTGTTTGAGTCCTGGTTACATTAATTAAAGGCCCTTGCTATTGAACTAGCTTTCCCCAATCTGTTTCCTGTTAGCAAGTCCCAGTCCTTCTCCTGAGGTCCTGTTCCTGCTTCCCTGCCCTGTTCCTGCCTTCCTGCTGCCGACCTCTGCCTGCGACCCCGACCATGCAATCTGCCGCCTGCCTCCGACCTCTGCCTGTGACCCCCGACCACACTATCTGCCATCTGCCTGCAACCCTGACGAGTTTTACCTGCTCCCAGCTGTTCCGGCCACCGAGGTCCTACCTGCTACTTGAGCCTCCCTCGTGACAGAAAGCAAAGGCCACTTCTGGACCTCGCTGGAACAGATCCATCACCTGCCTGCTGCAGCAGACCCCTCCCACTTGCATTGAGTTGAAGATAAGTACTCTCTTGGTTGTAAGGTTAAAAATTGTATCTGTCAGCTCTCTTCCATTCAGGGACTGAAAAGGTTAAAGCAATATGTGCCAGCTTTATTCTTCTCAGAGACTAAAATAGTTAAATATTTTAGCTTTGTTAAGTTTTAGATATGCTGTCTCAGAATGTCTTACACAAGAAATAAAACCACCAGCCTTATGTGACCCCATTGATAACTGTTGACCCTTATCCAATATTTCCAGCAGTAAAATGTTTTAGGTTCGCAAGGAAGGCATTTCCAGATGGTATATGTAATTTTAGATATGTAATCTATATGTGGGAACAGGTGTATGGAACTGACAAACGTTTTTTTCTCCTTGCTTTCCTGTTTATAATACCGCTCTGTCCAATCCTTAAACAGAAGTGAGAAATTATCCACTTGCGTGTCTCTGAATTCTTGCCTCTCCGAACTCGTATACTATCATATCTGAGACCAAAAGAATATAGTGGTGCCGTGATGAAAGCTCCCCGGGTAGAGTTAAGATTTCCTGTCCTAGGTCTGACCAGGTGGATTGGACCTAACATTGGTGTTTGGAAATTGTGGATTCCTAAAAGTGTTTGCTTCAAGTTTTTCTGCAGGGTTTGTTATATCCTGATCTTTGTCCCTGAGGAGAGTTCCCTTTTTTTGTGGGAAATCCAGTTGAAAAGGTTTTTTTTTAGTTTCCTAAAGCAAATCATCCACTGCACCCCCTGTGCAGATAGGGAAGACTTATTGCATTCAAAAACGTTTCTGCTAAGCCTAGAACTGTTGCTGCAGAGTCCAGTGCACCTTTCTTTGAGGTTTTTTTGCAGTGCCTGGTTTAACCTCTGCTGATCCACACATTCCCTTTTCCAAAGATCAGCTTGTATTTCCCTGCAGTACCTGGTGTCACCACTTCGGACTCTCAGACTTGCATTTCTAAAACAGGCTTGTGTTACCTTGATTTCTTTGCTTGGGTATATCACTGCTGTTTTTACAGGTTCCCATTTTAAAAACAAGAGTACTGCCATTGTTTTGTTGCTGTATGCAGTGATTTCTCTGCAATCTGTGATATTGATATGCTTAATTCTAAAAGCTTCAGATCTAGCTGCAAGTTTCTCTGTTGTTAGTTTCCTGCACTCTGTGATCTTCCTATGCTTGGTTCTAAGGCCGTGAATATACTAAAAATCGTGCACGACAGCGCGTGGCGCAATGCCACGCACCTGATAAACAAATTTATAAAAAACCATAGCAGCACACATACCTGTTGCGGTGTGCACACCATGTGAGTTGCAGGGCGGCTGTCTCCTGGAGTGATTTGATCATTTGTTTTTGGTGGCGACGGCCGCGTCATGTAAGCCGTTGCAGCCAATGAGGGCAAACCGCTCACGGTTACGCCTCCTTACCTCCTCTCCTGAAGACCTGGTATATCAAGATGCCACTGGGCGGCAGCGTGAAGGGGACATCGCCGGATTGCGCTGCCGCTTAGCCGCATCTGGTCCTGCATTATGGCCTAAGGCTTCAGATGTAACTGCAAGTTTCTCAGTCTTTGTGATATTTCTATGCCTGATTCTGAAGCTTCAGATGTAACAGCAAGTTCCTCTGTGTTTAGTTTCTCACAATCTGTGATATTCCTATACTTGATTCTAAAAGTTTCAGATGCAACTGCAAGTTTCTACGTCTATGGTTTCTCCTGCAATGTATGGTATTTCTGTGACTGATGCTATGGTCTCAAATCTAAAGGTCAGCTCTCCTATCTTTTGTCTCCCTGTTGTGCCTAATATTTATGTTGTTATTCCAATGCTTCTGTTTTAAAGACACATTTCCTCTTTACTGGTTTTCTTGGGAAGTTTGGGTTCCCCATGTCTGAATCTATGGCTCCCACTTTGAAAACAGGTTTGAGCAATAAATGTGAACACAGTATCACTGATTCTTTCGGGGAGCCTGATGTACCTATTGTGGATTGCTATGCTCACTTTGTGAGCAAAGATGCACCCCTCTTAAATTTTCCTGCAATGCCCGATGTACCGGTTACTGGTTTCTGCGCTGTCACAGTGGGGACAAGTACTTTGCCCATCAACAAACCACTGGAGGTGTGTCACCCCGAGTCTGCCTTTCATCAAGGTCTCTGGGAAGAGCATGGAGGATTGTACGGAGAATGCTCCTGAGAGGGGGGAGTAATGTTAGGGTCTCCTAGACCTCCTGCTCCCAGCCACAGTTCCCTTTCCTGTCCACCGGGTGTGCTACTGTTTTCTGTCTGCTCTGGGTTTCATCTGTCTCCTCTTGGTACTCCTGTCCTCTGTTTCTGCCTGTCCTTATCGTTTCCTGTTTCCTCTGCTTCCTGGTCTTTGCTTTGTTTGTGTTCAGACTCCTTATGCTTCTGCCCTGTTTTTGTTTGTTCCTATTTGAGTTCTGGTTACATTAATTAAAGGCCCTTGCTATTGAACTAGCTTGCCCCAGTCGGTTTGCTTTTCCCTATTCCCAGACCTGTTCCCTATTCCCAGTCCTGTTCCTGAGTTCCAGTCCTGTTCTTGCTTCCCTGCCCTGTTCCTTCCTTCCCGCTGCCGACCTCTGCCTGTGACCCCGACCATGCTATCTGCCACCTGCCTCCAACTGTGACTACGCCGTCTGCTGCCTGCCTCTGCCAATTCTCTGCCTGTGACCCCCGACCATGATTTCTGTCTGCGACCCTGATGAGTCTTGCCTGCACCCCGCTGTTCTGGCCACCGAGGTCCTACCCACTTCTGGAGTCCCCTCATGACACTTACATAAACCCTCCCAGCATCCACCAAGAAACATGGAAGTCTGGGTGCCTACCAATCAGGAAAGAAATTATCTTTGGGACACCAATCAAGGATCCAAGGCTCACCCGAGAGACCAATCAAGGCTGGGGGAGTTTACTATACTCTGCAACAGCCCCTAGGGGCATGTTTGGGAGTGTGGATAATTAAAACTGACCAATGGATTCGGACAGATGGAACAAGAACCCAGGCTTGATTCCTCATGTCAGCTGCATACCTCCTGCAGAGATAGGCTCCACACTGCCTGGGTGAAGCAACACCTTCACTTGTAAAGTATATGCCCTCCCAGTAGGTGGACTGGCCCTTACTCAGCTCACCATTGTTCCCTGAGTACAGTACCTGGACCCAGACAAAAGGATGGCAGTTCATTTCATTGTGGGCTGGCCTTGCTAAACTAATCAAGGACCCAGCACAAAAGAAATCCTATAGAAATACACCAACACTTACAGATGCCTAATTATAAATGCAAACATTACACAGTAATTTACAACAGATGGCTAACCTCAGGTTACAGATTAAGCCAATTTTATGACTTAAAATGGCTACTGAAGCCTAAGCATATGGTCACCATCTTGATGGGTACAGGCAACTAGCGGGCAAACCTTTAATGTACTGTGCCAGGTTGCCCCTACCATCACACCTCCCACCTTCAAGATGAAAACTCGGGGTTCACAACCCTGATGGATTGATCCCATGGATCTAGAATAGTTCTGGGATAACGCCCCAGGCTGGGAGTATCCGGCACGGACAGGCTGTTGGCATTATCGCTGCCCTTCTTGTATTGTAAGGTTAAACCATTTTCTTGAAGGGGCAAACTCCACCGCAAAATTTTGTCGTTCTCCCCAGGGACCTGGGGAGCGTTATGGTCCAATTTTCGAAGCGCCCACAAAATAGTCAAACACTCCTTAATAGTAGTGTAGGCAAAATCAGATTCCAGTATTTTCAAACTGAGGCATGCTGCCGGGTGCTTGACCCTGTCCTTGCCTACCTGGCTGAGAATGGCGCAATGCCCTAGGTAGGCATTGGCCTATAGCTACTATTTGAATAGATGCAATGTAAACAATGCGATATGTAATACAGAATACCACATGGATAGTTGTTAAAATTTAATTCTGTAACTTGCAGGTAGTAGAATTTCCCCTTTTGTCTTATTACTGCATTTAGACCCACTAAGGTGTAGACAGAATCAATTTTTTTCATAATCTATGAATCCTAAAATGAGTGTTAGATCATTTTCATTACTTTACTTTGTGAAATCTCTTCTTGTACAGTATGATGTTGATGTGGTCCATTGTGTTCTAGACTGGGTAAAGTCCAGGGTCTGTTGAGGTCGATTAGTGAGTATCTTTGTAAAAAATCTCTAATAATTTACAACTAGAGTGATTGGTCTGTATTTCAACTATTTTTTGCTTCCTTCTTGTGGATGAGGATAACTGTATGGCATTGCTCCATATACTGTACATCATCATCATCATCATCATCATCATCATCATCATCATCAGCCCATGTTGGTCTACTGCTGGATAAAGGCCCCCAAGGATATGCCAGGTACTGTGGTTGCAAGTCTCTCGTCTCCATGTTGCTCTAACAAACGTTCTGATTTCATCCTCCCGTTTTACTTTTGTTTGTCATCTTGGTCTTTTCATCTCCTCAGTCGAGAACCATCTTTGTCCAATGATGGTCATTTTTTCTAGCAATATGTCGCCCATTGCAGTTTGTTCATCCTTGTGATGCCAGACTTTTGTTTGGTTTTGAACCCATTCATTATTTTTCCTATCTCTCTGGATAATACCCAGCATACATCTCTCAATACTTCTTTGTGTTCTCTAAAGGTTTTGAATTATCTTTCCATTTAGGGTCCAGGTATTCACATCCATATGTGAGCACAGTTAGAATATAGTGGTCAAAAACTTTCCTCGAGGCACAATTTCTCTTGAAATATGGTCTTATTTCTTCCAAGATCATTCCATCCCATCTTTCATTATCCCAATGATTTAATTCAAAAGATTTTCATCCATTGTTATTTGCCGGCAACGATAGACATAGTCTTCGACTTCTAGTTCTATTCCATTTATTTCAGCCTTTTGCTTCTCTATGTTAAATCTGAAACTAACCAGCCCTTGTATCCCCTGTACCCAATTTTCTAACTCTATCTTTCCATGAAATGTTTGTCAATTGACTGTAAAACCTCTGTTCTTTAAATGTAACCATGCATTGTTATAACTGTGTGGTCAGGACATTCTTGAAAACTAAAACAAATAGCAACACACCAAAAAAGTATCAAGTCCGTGCAAGCAATTTCTCACAGAAATTATTTAGTCACATAGAACAGTGCACTATGACCTGTGTGTCACACTATAAATAACACCTGCTACAATCTAATATATTGGAAGACAAATTAACAATATGGAGCATAAAGCAATAGGTTCTCATTGCATGGCTGACTGCAGCATGCTGTCTAGCTAAGCAACTGCAACCTCTATGCTGCTATGCAATGTCACAACAGCTGACAAGCAACAGATCACAAGAGGTCCTGCTGAGCAGCACAGATAATGGAATGGGGTAATCAACATTACGTGTCCCGGTACACTGCAGGTTGCAAGGCGGTGTTGGTCTGTGCTGTCAGCTGGCTTTCTTAAGAGGCTCCTCCAGTGATGTCAGTGGGTGGAGCTACAGATGATCCCTCTCACCTTCGGTGATGTCAGTGGTTTTCTTGTACAGATCAGATACTAATCTATAAACTGAATCTATAATTGAACTAGTCGTATCTAGAAAGTTGATGGAAGTTTTGTCAAACATGTGAGTAAATCCAATGGTCTTCCTGGAATCCTTAAAATACCCTGATCAAGTCAAGTAAAGTGTTGGCAGTGCCAGCCCAGACTAGGAAGATGTCATCAATAAATCGCACCCACATACGCAATGCTCCTTGAACAATGAATGCTCATAGACAAACTCAATCTCAAATTTATTCATATAGAGGTTGGCGTATACGCATATGCAGTTTATCTGTCCATGACGTGTGTCTCTACCCACCTCTGCCCTTTTCACCTTTTTCACTGGTGGATAAAAGAGGTCCCAGAGAGCATATACAGTCCAAGTAGCAACCATTACCATGGCTTCTATCACAATGGGGTTGCCCGCATACTAAGGGATTCCCACATACTTTAAGGGATTCACGTATAGATCCCCTTACACATTGACCAGCATCATTTATATGTATGTAATGGGCACAGTTGTGAGGATTCTGCTCGATCCGTGCCGTGTTTTGCTGCCAGTTCAGGTTTTCCAGGCTGTCTGCCCTTTCTACTCAAACTGGCCATTTTGTGTACTGGCAGGCTGCACTTCCTGGTGGGAGTCGCCGAGCAAAGCTCATACGTTTGCAGCTCTTGTTGGTCTTTGCAGTCACGCTTTACCCTTTTGCCTATTTTGATTCCCCTGTTGCTGACCCCAGAGCGTGACCCCGACCTCGCTGATTTCTGCCTGTCCTGACCTCTGTCTGTCTCGTGGACTTTGCAACTCTGCCGCCAGCCCTGACATCTGCCTGCTCACCGACCACGGATACTCTTACAGGACTCTGTCCATGGGCTCTGGTCGGTTTATTTACATTCCTACCTCAGCCCTGCGGGTCCGCTTCCCGATTTGAGATGAGGATTTTGCATTCCCTGCGTGGAATCCGTGGATTGGATTGGTAAAATCCACCAGCAGATTGTATCCACTGGCGGTTTTTGACCTGCATGGATTGAAATGGGCACAATCCATCAACGGATTTGACACTGTGGAATAGATTTTGAATGGAAAGCTCGGGAAATTCCGCAAAATTAAATTTGCCCATTACACCTATGTCTACCGCTGAGATGGAGACAGAATCAAATGCTTTTTCGTATTTTATGAATTCTAAGCTGAGTGGCAGAAAGTATTAATTAGTTCGGGAAATCACTTCCTGTACAACTTTAATGTGGTCCATTGTGTTGTATTCACTGCAAAATTTTGCTTGTTTTCTAGGCTGGGCAAAGTCCAGGGTCTGTTGTAGTCAATTGATGAGTATCTTTGTAAAAATCTTCTGTCATTGGAAGTGGACTGATTGGTCTGTAGCTCTTGAGATGTTCTTTGCTTCCTTTCTGGTGGATGAGCATAACTATGGCATTACTCCTCCATTGCCCTAGAATTGTCCTGTTATTTGAGCAGCATGTCAAGTTTTGCAAGGATTTTCTTAACTTCATCCCCAGCTTTTTTCAAGATTTCAGCTGTAATTCCATCTTCCCCAGGAGCCTTCCCATTCTTCATGGCTTTTATTGTTTTTGCCATTTCTGAAAGTACACATGGTATATCTGTGACAGGGCTGCTTTTATATGTTTGTTTAAAGTAAAATGCATGTTTTTATTGCAATCAGTGCACCACTTATCTCTGGATTTTCTGGGGTTGTTTTGTTTTTTTTGCTGGGTCCAGCTATCTTTGCAAATATTGCTAAATGTATTTTCCATCAAAAGACCAATGTTCTCGCCTCAACAGGTCAGAGTGGCTACTATTTTACAAATCTATTTGTAGTCTGTAGATTTTACCTTTATTTTCAGGAAGGCTCTCTTGTCTTGCAATCCTCTAATGCTACTGCAGTATTTATTTTTCACCACATGTGCTCAAGTTTCCTGTTTTTGCTTTGATTGCAAGTATACTGTATAAGAAGAGAATCAACTGTATGGTGTCTCTTGTTACTTGGTATTAGGGGAGTGATTGTGTCTACGGCATTCTTAATCCAGTTGTTCTAGATTTCTTCAATCATTAGTTTTGGTTGCTAGACAGGAGTCTATGTCTGTGAGGATGATGTCAAGGGCTCTGGGGTCAGCAGTTTAGGTGACCTGTACATTCACTGAGTTGTCATCTTTGTTTTAATTGTTGTTTAAGGTTGAGACAGAGAAGCTTCAATGATGGTGTCGTCAGACATCGATTCCAAATGATTACCATTTTTAAAAAGTGAGGTCTAGTGTGTGACTGTGGTTGTGAGTGATACAACAAACTAGTGAATATAGCAAAGCAATACCATGGCATCCAGAAAGTTTATGGCTTGTGTACGGTATCTCTTGGTTCATGAGTATGCAGGTTGAAATCTGATAAAATGTTAGTGCTTTCATAATTCACACTGGTCTAGAGCACTGGTGGGCAACAGGCGGTCAGTGGGCCACATGCAGGGACATCCCCTGCGTCCCCCACCCTCCTCCTCTCAGGCCCTTACTCACCTCTTCCTTTCATGCTGTTGTTGGTGAACACGGGGAGTAAGCTACGAGTGAGGGCGTTGCTACAGACAGGAGCAGAGCAATATCTACAATGGGGAAATGATGGTCCCCCATGACAGGGAGAGGAAGAGTTGACATGGGTGAGTGAGAGGTGAGGCGGGTGAAGGGGAGTAAGCGAGTGGTGAGGTGGGAGAGGGGAAAAGTGAGTGGTGAGGTTGTAGCGGGAGTGAGAGGTGAGGTGAGTTGGTGGAGGAGAGTGAGAGGTGAGGTGAGTTGGTGGAGGAGAGTGAGAAGAGGTAGGTGAGTGAGAGTGAGAGGTGGGGGAGAGTGGGAGGTGAGGTGGGAGGGAAGATTGGAAGGTGAGGTGGGGAGCGATCAGCACAGAGAGGGGGAGAGATCAGCACAGAGAGGGGGAGAGACAGATGAGTGTGATAGTAGATTCAGCATGGCACCATATATTAAAGGTTGTGTCTGCTAGTTGCCCATATCCGTCAAGATAGTGACCAAATACCTATGTCCCAGTAGCCATCTTGTCACAAGAGGGTTGCCATCCTAGGTTTAATGAGTAACTGTCAGTTAGTCATTTGTCACAAGTTATTGTGTGCTTTTAATCTCTGGAATTTGATTACTGTCAAGTGTTGTGTATGTTTCTCTGGGATGTATTATATGCTGGGTCCTTGATTATTAACAAGGCCAGCATACAATTACTCCAATGGATTTCCTTTGTACAGTGCCGTGTGCTGTGCACAAGAAACAAGGGTGAGGTGGGGAAGGGCACGCCCACTTTCTGGGAAGACACACATATCACAAGTGGAGATATTGTTTTGCTCAGGCAGCGCAGAGCCTATCCCTGTGGGAGATATGGAGTTGACATGAGGATTCAGGGTCTGGGTCCTAGCTCCATTTGTAAAATTCTCATTGGTCATTTCCAATTTCCCACACTCCCAAGTACCCCCCTAAAGGCCATCGCAGAACACAATAACCTACCCCAGCCTTGATTCGTCCATATCTGGCAAGCACTTGAGCTCTGATTGGTGTCAAAAAGACAATCTCTGTCCTGATTGTTGGCCATACTTCTGGATGGAGGTCGCGGTCTATGTAAGTTGACACAGATCAGAGCACCATAGTTATTCCTGAGTATTCTTTGTGTCTATCTTGCTGTTCATGGTTGGTCTCGGTCTAGGGACCAGTTGGAAATACGAGCAAGAGCGGTGAGCCCTAGTTACTGCAATATCCTGAGGCAGATCACTATTGGAAGACATCCTGGGTAAATTAGCATAAGCTGCGGCCATTACCTAGCTTGAAACCACACAAATAATCATGAAGATTATATAAAGCCCCCTATAATTGCACTCAAAGTAGGTGACAATGTAATTGGATTGTCAGGTACAGTATAGGCCAATGAATAGCCAAATCCTGGTATAGGATACCCATCCAAAAAGGTCCCACTAATGAATGAAAAATAACAAATACTTTAATAATGTATACTATAAAAACCGACGAAACACTATAAAAATGCAAAACAATGCATACATAAAATCCCCAACTGTGTTGGGTAACGGTAGACGGTACTGTATGGTCACTATGTGTAACAAATAGCTATCAAATATAAATCGCTATATATACTCTGCTGCAGAATTTACTCGAAGTGGGTACTGCTTATAGACCTTACTAAGCCTCTAAAGATGACCCCCAAATGTGATAATAATTTGGCTGTAGGCCCTCAATAGGATCAGGTCAAATATAACCCACAAGCATCAGCAAAACACCCCCAGTAGCACAGATCCCCACCGTAGGTCAAATATTGCACCGAACCTCAGCATGGAGGGGGGGCCAATAGTATGTAAATACCCCAAACATAAGTCAGAGTATTGCCCCATGCTTTAACCTTTGTTTGCCTTAGTGGTTGGTAAAGCATTGCATAGCAATTCTTTACTAGCCACTAAGGTAGCCAAGGGGGTATGTCGGGTTGTTTAATGTTAATATTAACCCCTTTGTAGCCTTTAGTGATGCTAAAAAGATGACCTGCACGATACAAATAACATTTGTACTTTATTGATGTTTGATGACTCTAGGCCATTGACAGAGGCGGCTAGGTCAGTGATCCCTGAGGTGGAGTTGAACCGAGGTACGTGAAGGGATTAAACAAGTAGAATAGTGGTGCTGCCTCTGGTTGCATTGAACCTGACCAGGGGATGCTCAAAGGTGGCTGAGGGTGGAGTGGGTATCTTAGAGCAATGTAGATCCCTATGGGAGTGTATGTGTAGATCCCTTCTGTCTGTTTTGGGTGGATATTTTGTAGTCTGGGGGACATAACTGATTGATGGGACATCAGAGTCTTTCAGCCAGGTCTCTGTGATGGGGCTGGAATTTGCGATGAAGTCGTGGAGTACCTGGGCTGTGTTTATCCCAGGTCTTGCATTGATTAGTAGAACCTTAGTTGTGCTTGTGTGTACTTTCAGTTACAATTGGGTGAACTTCTGGATTTAAGAGTGCTATTTTGATATATATATCCCTATCCCTTATACATTCCTGGAGAGCTACAATAGGTATAGCTCAGGTTATACAACATTCAATGAATTCAAAACCTTTGAAATCTAAAACAAATGTACTGTAATGTGGCCAGTGTCATAACAATTCTTATTTACAGTAAGTATGTGAATATACTTTAATTTTCAACTAAAACCCTGCTCACTTTTTGCCCACTGCCTTGGCTCTGTCACATTCATTTCTATTAACCTGTATTCCGCAGTGCTCTGTTTGCATGTTTAATCTGTAAAACAACATCCATTGAAACCAGTACAGTATGTCAGAATGAAGTAATGCAGAATAATAATAACAGAAGCAGTATTGAATAGACAGATGAAATCATGTGTAAAATATACAGTATATATTTATCACACTGAACACTAGATGAAGAAGTGCTCTGCAGTAAAATGTGTACCACAGTAATTATACCAGAAGGTGTCATCCTACGTCCTCAAAAATGAAAATCTGCTCTTACTGTACAGTATAGACTGTAGAGCCTTCTGATAGATGTGAATCTAGAACACGAAATAAGGATACGGACAAATCCAAAAATGTTGGCAGCTAGAGAAATAAACAACAAGCGTATATACAGTATTTAACCTTTCACAAACAATGTAGTGTAATCACTGTGGGTTTAGCTATGTAAAGGTGCTGTCCCATTTAGCATATTAGGATTAAAATCAAATGAAAGTATATTTACATGTGTCACCTTCTCTACCGTATATACCTTTCTCACTAAGTCACAACAAAAAAATAACACAATATATGCTACGGAAAGGTGACAAAAGATTGCTTTGGAAGTACTAGAAAGGAAATGCAGTGATCAGGGTTACGCTCTAAAGATGATGTACTGTAGTAACAATGACAGAAGTCAATGGCACGAGCATTTTAAATTAAACTTCTTTGTCTTTTGTCACAGAAATTGTATTTGTGATGGTGAAGTTTTGAATTAAAAATTTAAACACAATTTCAGTGACAAAACGCAAAGAAGTTTGACTTAGAACGTTAGTGCTCGGCACACCCTGTTTTAGCACTTCTATATTTATACTAACTGTGAATTCCGTGTGCGTGCGTGCGTGTGTGTGAGGGTGTGTTCGTGTGTACGTGTGTGTGAATAAGGACAGAGGAACAATAGAATCCCTTTAATAGTAGAGGAGACTCCCAGGGGAGATTAGAAGCTATTTGCACTTCTATATTTATATAAACTGTGAAGTGTGTGTGTGTGTGTGTGTGTGTGTGTGTGTGTGTGTGTGTGTGTGTGTGTGTGTGTGTGTGTGTGTGTGTGTGTGTGTGTGTGTGTGTGTGTACTCCAAGGGGAGATTAGAAGCACACCAAGGCGTTACAGATGAAAACTGACGTACAAAACAACGAGGTGAAACAAAGTGGACACATGCTGATATTGTCCCCCATGATCAAGTGGACAATTACCTGATAATTATCAGGATATAGGTGTGTTAAATCCCATTAATGGATAGTAATCAAAATCCTGACATATTCCTCCTAGGACATAAATACTTATCCACTAGATAGGTGTAATTGATATGGGTGTCAGATTTAGGAAAGTGCTTAAGATAGAATACTATACTAAATAGTAAATATAAAGACACCTATATTTAGGCAAGTATCTAATAGCATCAAAGCCCATGAAACCAAATTGTCACCGCCATAGTGCATAAAAAGCTCACGAACTAATGAGAAAAATATACTTATAAAAACCTAATTATTTAGGATAATAAGCCTTGGGTAGTTCAAAATGAATAATGCACATTGCATCTCATAAGTGCCAGATGGTACGGTGATCAAGATAGATCTGTGTAATGATAATACACAATATGCTTAGATAGTTGTCACCAGTGTTCGACAAATCTGGTCTTCGGGCGACCGGATTTGGCCCCCTGATGACCGCCCCTCATGGCCGCGCAGCGCACGCGGTTCTGTGCTTGTAAAAAAAAAAATAATAATGTAAATCCATCTTCCTGCTTTATGTGACGCAACTTGGCGTGCTGCCAGGATTATTTTTTTCCCAGCAGCCAGGCTGCGCATTGAACCAGCCCTTCCTTTTCTATTCTGGTCCTGCTGGTATGTACTCTGTTATTCCCTGCCTTACTGTCTGCCTCCAGTGCCTGCGTCCCCCCTTTCCCCCCATGCGGTCCTTTCTTGCCCCCATGCGGCCCTGCTGGCTTGTCCCGTGCGGTCCCGCTGGCGTGTCCCATGCGGCCCCCCATGCAGCCCCGCTGGCTTGTCCTGTGCGATCCTGCTGGCGTCTCCCATGTGGCCCCCCCGGTGCGGTCCCTCTGTCACTCACATCCAAAGCTGCATCATGTAGTGTGTGTGTGTGTGTGTGTGTGTGTGTGTGTGTGTGTGTGTGTGTGTGTGTGTGTGTGTATAGGACACCAGTAATACCCCCCAGTCACTCTGTCACCCTCTCCTGACAGTCACCCTGTCACCCTCTCCTGTCAGTCACCCTGTCAGTCACCCTCTCTCTGTCACCCTCTCTCTGTCACCCTCTCTCTGTCACCCTCTGTCTGTCACCCTCTCTCTGTCACCCTCTCTCTCTCTCTCTCTGTCACCCTCTCTCTCTCTGTCACTTTCTCTCTCTGTCACCCTCTCTCTCTGTCACCCTCTCTCTCTGTCACCCTCTCTCTGTCACCCTCTCTCTGTCACCCTCTCTCTGTCATCCTCTCTCTCTCTCTGTCACCCCCTTTCTCTCTGTCACCCCCTTTCTCTCTGTCACCCTCTCTGTCACCCTCTCTGTCACCCTCTCTGTCACCCTCTCTGTCACCCGCTCTGTCACCCTCACCACCCTCTCTCTCTCTGTCATCCTCTCTGTCACCCTCACCACCCTCACTCTCTCTGTCATCCTCTCTGTCACCCTCACCACCCTCACTCTCTCTGTCACCCTCACCACCCTCTCTCTCTGTGTGTCATTCTCTCTGTCACGCTCTCTCTCTCATCCTCTCTCTCTCACCCTCTCTCTCTCACCCTCTCTCTCTCACCCTCTCTCTCTCACCCTCTCTCTCTCACCCTCTCTCTCTCACCCTCTCTCTCGCTCTCTCTTACCCTCTCTCTCTCCCTCGCCCTCTCTCTCTCACTCACCCTCTCTCTCTTACCCTCTCTCTCTCTCACCCTCTCTCTCTCTCACCCTCTCTCTCTCTCACCCTCTCTCAATATCTACACCGAAATAACCTATACTCCTTTTTTCCAGATCTGACTCTCGAGCTTCACACGGGAGACATTGGAATCCCCCCTAACCAAGAAGAAGGCAGGTAGGGAACACCTCGCCTCCAATGTATAACATTGCGGGAATGGGGGCACCTTGACATTGAGGGACTGCGGATCAGGTAAGATCCCAGGCGGGATTGCTACTTTAGATAAAGTGAAGTGGGGGCATCCAGACACTGGTTAAGCGGTGCAGTAAACTAGTCATTCACATGTGGCTTTTTTTCTAGATTATGGAGGTCACCCGATATTTATACACACACACACACGTAACTATGTAAGAAGGACTAATTGTAGTAAAGTATAAATGTAATACAATAAATAAACTGTTATGTCAAAAATGAATGTTATTAGTTCTTACTAGGAAGTATTCAAATTCTTTAAAGGCGGAGCTGGGGGCGGGGCTAGATGGCGAGTAGATTTTTTGGTTCAGCGAGTAGATTTTTGGGTGATTTGTCAAGCACTGGTTATCACATAATGTAAGTCAGGAACCTAAACTCGCAGATAGCCCCCTAGCAGCTAAATGTATGCTGCTAGTTGAAAGCACTCCGCAGCTGTAGCAATATAGTACACTTACTCACTGATTATTGTGGGTAAATGCATGGATCAGAAATAGCAACAAACAAAGCTGTCATCATGTCTGATATCCCTCAGTGTACACAAAATGTCTGCGCTAATAAATAACCACATACAGCTTAAATATATACATTTTCTGCGGCTTATTAGACCGATGAACTAGAGACTTTAATGAAGTAGATAGCTATACAGTATTTGTCTTTGCTTGAATCTGGTAATTCAGTAATCATAATTCGAAGCATACTTATATGGTATGTGGAAAAAAAAGAAGAAGAAACTGTGCGGCGCCTAACAGTGACAATAAATTATATTGAACAGTCTAATACTAATCAAATAATATCAAAATAAATATGACCGTGCAAGAATGTCCTTAGAACAATTGTCCAATGACATGGAAAGCTGGATCTAGATGAAACTCAGCATATGTGAAAAGAGAAGAAAAAACACTAAGGGCCTCATGCAGTAAGCGCCGATAAGGCTTTTATCTGCATTTTCCCGCCAAAATTGGATTTGAGATTCAGTAAGCGCCGATAAGTGCTCAAAATCGGCAGTTTTTCTTGCCAATAAAAATTTATCGGCATGCGGCTGCCGATAAACCACTTATCGGCACTTTTTGAAATCGGCTGTATTCAAGTAGCACCGATCAGCTTATCGGTGCTGATCGGCACTCAGAAATGGAGATTTTATCGGCAATTGGTCCCGCCAACTAAAGTTGGCAAGTTGGAGGGGAGAAGGATCGGCAAGGTTGCCGGGACGGCACTTAGAAAAAAAACCTCATCTCTACATCAATGGAGTCAATGGAGCGGGGACTTATAACATTATAGGACTGTTTACGTTCTATTGCTCATAATAAAAATGTGCTTGGCATTACAGTGTCGAGGTCATTCACTTCATCGTGTCAGCGCTTACGTTTATTATTGGCAGAACATTGTACTTTTATATGTTATGATGATTTGCGTGTCACATTAGTCTTAATGTTATGATGTGTCAATGGAAAATCCTATACTCAACTCTTAAAGGAACAGGTCACATAATATGAAACATGTTACTAAAGTATGCTTCAATTTATTATATGATGTAACAGATTTCACACATCTAACATATCCAGCGTATAGTAATGTTGGTATACATTACAGAATGCTTTGAATGTGTAACGCATGATCAAATGTAAATGTAGCTGTTTTTTTTCATGTTTACATGTACTTTGTGACCTCCCTCTTTTGATGACGTCCGCAATTGGACACTCAATAACATTGCATGTTTACATTGTACACAATGCATTAGAATCACTTCATGCTAACTTATACACACATCTATAATAGTTACTCATTTTTACACGATTGAAACTGAATCAATACCAAGTATCCTGATGGCATTAAATTATGCATATTCACATTACAATTAGTTCATGTGAACAGGTGACAATAACATGCCAAATGATACATGTTGCAACGTAGTTTCTCAACGCCAAGGTCATGGTTGTATCCTAATTAGATGACTGAGTGTTGCGTCCTGAAGTGGTACATGCATTACACATTCCAGAAATACTTGCCAATAAATGGTTGTACAAAGCTTAACGTTACATCATTCTCAAATATCATGATTGCCTGGTGAACACACATAAAAAATCCTTTTAATTGGTACTGGATACACGTTGGGAGTGAACAACCTGGATATGTTAATGTAACACCTTGCACTTCATCAAGTCACCTGACATCATCACATAGGTATTTAAAGGAGGGCAATTACCTGCGCATTGACAGCTACAGACCTTAAAATGATGCGAATGTTTATGAGAAGGAAGAAGATTCTATTGGACGAGAGGCTTGCTGATGGAGAGGATGTCACAGGCCAAGGAAGGGACAGGGACAGAGACAGGGACAGTGACAGGGACAGGCATGCGGACAGGAGAGGGAGAGGGAGAGGTCGAGGGAGAGGGAGAGGGCAAGGAGATGAGAGGAGAAGAGAGAGGAGAGAAGTTGTGCCTCATCCTCGTTTTTACAGGGAGAGAACCATGTTAGATGGGATGAGTGAGGAGGAGATTTTAAGTCTCTATCGTTTGAGTTCAGCAGCAATCTTAGCTCTTTATGAAGAGATACGGGGAGATTTAGATTTTGTGACAGCCAGAGGTCGTGCAGTCCCTGGGCTTGTTAAAATGCTGTGCTCATTACATTATCTTGCTTCCGCGTCATTCCAGACAACTGTGGGCATAGTGGGCGGGGTCTCGCAATCTACATTCTCGCGGGCCTTTACCCAGTTTCTATGTACAGTGTATAGACGCGCTAGGAATTATATTCATTTTCCTACAGAGCACACAGAGTGGCTGGAAGTGAGGAATGGCTTTTATACCATAGCCGGGATACCATGTGTGATGGGTGCAATAGATTGCACCCATGTTGCTTTGATCCCGCCTAGTCAGAGTGAGCATGCTTACCGCAACCGTAAGCACTACCATTCCCTGAATGTACAGGTGGTATGCGATGCCACGATGAAGATTATGCATGTGGTAGCCAAATTCCCTGGTTCCAGTCACGATTCCTCTATCCTGAGAAACTCATCAGTCTTCCATGCTTTCGAAGAAGGCTATTTTGGACCTGGTTGGCTGGTGGGTGAGTACATATTATGATGTGTTAACAAACAACTCTAGTTTTTATATGAACTGTTCAATGTAATAATGTTAACACAAATTGTTTCATTTTTTGGCACGATGGATTATAGGTGACTCAGGATACGGAATTAGGCCGTGCCTGTTGACCCCTGTGGCAAACCCTCAATGTGAAGCGGAGAAGAGGTACAATGTTGCCCATATATCTACCCGATCCGTCATAGAGAGGACATTTGGGCTTCTGAAACACGATTCCGGTGTTTAGATAGAACTGGGGGGGCATTGCAATATAAGCCTGCTAAAGTGTCAGATATTGTCATTGCATGTTGCATTTTGCACAATCTGGCACTCCGCAATAATGTACAAACCGACATACGTCAGGGCTTGGAGGAGGAGCATCCCTTAAATTTACCAGCTGACACTGAGCAAACAGCCGGTGGTGTGGAGACACGTCGGAATGTCATAAACACCTATTTTTCATGTAAGCAAATACATATATGTTCATAGAACTACATAGATGTATTAATTCATTGTAATGATAAATACATTTGTACAAATACCATTCACTTAGGAAACAGATGAATATGGTTCTCACACCTTTCTCTTCTCTGCTGTGTGGACAATTGCATGTGGCACCGGTATGTCATTCATCAACAGGTTGTATTATACGTCTTACCAATAAAAGGTGTTGTGTGTACGTGAAGAAATAATGTGTACAAAATCTATATTTTATGTACATGCTATTTTTGGTTATGCATACACAATAAACCTACTATGTCAATAGCTAGTGCAGTATGATTACATACAATGTTTCTTTTGGAGTGTGACATGTGTGTCACAATGATGTGTACACTATTGTGTATTTAAGATCATATTTGACGTATTATAGATTTTGTTTCATATCACATACAAAATTGTCACTTCTGTGTGTTGCTTACCTTAATGAACATGTCATGACAATGATTTATATTCATTCATGTTTTCTTTTTCAAGGTATATCACTCCAATTTTTGCTCATGGTATGTATTTGAATTCACATCTGTCATAAGATGTGCAAACCTCGATACAGGTATAGTTACAGGATGTATAAACAGAACGTAATGAAAAAGATGTGACAATTGAAACATGTCGTTTCTGTATTGTGTCCATGCGTTTATCTACACTTGGTGGTTATTGTGCAGTGTGTTTTCTTATCATTACGTACATTACATAACATGTAATTTTGGCAACATCACAACATCCATTCATGGAATATAGGGGTGGGGGGAGAGAAGGGGATAAACCCTGCTCAGCTAGTGATTATGGGAGGAGAACATCTATTCATGCACATGAGCGATGTTAACACTCAATGCATGTTTGTATGAAAAGACCCTAATGTGTTAAACATCATTAACATTGCAATGTATGTGATTAGTTCTTCTCTCACTTCATCTTCATGTTCATTACTACATTGTCACATGTGTATGTATAAGTCAAATATGTGTGTTGATTTGATGTTCATCTAACATTTGTCAAAATGTTAACACCATTCCAAGTATAGTTTTTGGAATTCTCAAATTTTCCTAAATCATTCAACACAATGACAATGTAGTTATTAAAATTTTTATTTCATTCACTTTACTTATTCAAAATGATCATGATCCTTTATAACTACTGTCAACATATGATCATAAATGAAGTATACATTTACATACGCACACATTTCAGCAAACTACTGTGTGTGTGTGTGTTGTAGTTTTGGTGTGATGCATGTATTTCTACCAGAAATAATATAAACCAACATACTAATGTTGCTTTTATCATCGGCCTCACTTAGCTATGTATGCGTTGAACATTTACTAATAACACTAAACTATAGTTACTCGTGTGAATTAAATGTACACACAAAAGTTAATGGTTTAATGATCTTTACCGAACATTCATTAGCTCATGCATGTTAGGTTACCACTACAACTTAGGTGATAATATAACATTCACACGACTAAACAGTTTCTATCACCTCACTATTGTTATTGTGTACGTTCAGATACAATGTCGACGAGTTGTTATGTACCATTTACATTCTTTGACAAGTCACAAGTGAGATTATAATATATAGTAGATTAATGTGTTTGCTGAGTGATAATGTTGGTTGCATACATATAATGTTAGTAGAAAAGAAAAAATATCAATAGAAGTTCTAACTTCAGTGCTTAGCAACATCATTATGATAATTAAGTGCATAGTAAATATTTGCATTATAGGATAACATTATGTAGTGATTATTAATCTGCGCACCAATCATTGAAAGCATTGTACATATTTATTATAATAGTTGTTCGCTAGTCGTCACAATCATCTAATATAACGATTGGGCCCTCTGAAATCCTACATTGGTCCCATGTATTCATCCTCGACATCTGTGAAATACAGCAAACACATGATGTTCAAAGATGGCACATTTATATATGTCTCAGCATGACAACGCTTAACACATCTCTATATGATTGTGGATATTCACGCATAAGTTACGTATATGTTTAAACTGCAAGGATAAAACTACAGATACAGAACTGTCTCATTTTTCAAATTGCGTTGCTGGCATTACTACTGATATGTTAGTTCCGGTGCCTGTATACATAATAATGTGCGCGCACAACGTCTGTTGCGCGCGCACGTCACGAATGTGTGGACTAAGTCTTAGCGCATGCGCAAAATTATGTGTACGCTGTGCGTTTAATACATGTCCCTCCATGGTGCTGTTAGCATTACGCATATCATGGCTGAAAGTTATGATATGGAAGCAAAACAAATTCACTTCAACACACGTACATATCTAAACATTGTAAACGGATGTGTGCCCACGGCAAAAATGGACGATCAGCCAATGAGTGAACAAAATACGTTTGATGTCATGTTAAGGCACCGTGAAATGCACGCAAACACCCCTCCCACTGAATGAACATTGGCCTCCAGCGCTGTGCACGCACCGCCCCACCAACACGCGCGCATGACACACTGCACTGACTGTAACAATAAGCTACAGGCACAGCCAATAATGTTTCACGCGCGCACGTCGGTTGGGGGTGGGGCTTGCATCGGTAACCTTTTTAAGGACGCCTTGGGACATGACCAGGTTCCCACGTCATATTTATTTATTTATAAAAATATTTTACCAGGAAGTAATACATTGAGAGTTACCTCTCATTTTCAAGTATGTCCTGGGCACAGAGTAAAACAAATAGTACATGGTTACAAATACATAGTAACATAAATGAGCAGGGTATACATTATATACAAGACATTGCGTGCACAGTTACAGAAAATATATATTATGGGCGTATGAAACAGTTACAGACCAGATTAAAATGTGAGACAGCCTTAGATTTGAAAGAACTGTATGTGGGCGACACTTTGTTTTTATATGTTGAATGCTAAACAATGAGGTGTGTGTGTGTTACAGTTAGTGTAACATGTTGAAATGATACTTTAAAGCGATAAGCATCTATGATTTAGGACTCCGTCACCAATGTGTACTAATGGCTCGTCATGTAGTATATTGTTATAGGAAATAATGTCTTTGTGCACGCTACATGTAAGGCTGTCTGCAATGTTAAGCTGTATACACTCATTTGGCTAACAAATGGTGTATATTATTAATGTACACATATAATTTGAGTAAAGGCATAACGAAATTTGTATTTACCATTCTTATAGAAGTCAAAACTGATTTGGCTGCAACTGCTCGCTCCAGGAAGGCACAACAGTATCATGTACGAAGAAGAGTGATAGTGCGTAACTAATAACATGATATAATGATAAAATGCACAATAGTGAATAAAAAATGTAATAAACAATAGTGATGACCTTGTAGGTGTAAGTGCACAAATAATGCGTCTGCAGCCTTTCTTGGGGGGTGGCTCGACATCCCTGGAACTAGAGAAACAGAGAAAAGACACGGCGCACAACGCACATAGTGAATTACAGTTTAAAAAGTTAATTTTGCTAGAAGATAATAAGTTCTGCGTACATCAAATTGTATAAAATCAAGCATTTGATAAGTGGGGTTACCACACAGGGGTACAGCTGGACTCCTCAGGCTTCATCCACTATCAGGAGAGAAACCGGAGAGCAACGATCATCCAACCAGGTAGGGAGGGCCCTCTGGATCCGTGGAGGGCACTCACTCCGTTCCTGGATGCTGAGATGTTAAATCCGCAGTGTGGATATGCACACAAGTCCCAAGAACAAGTGCAGTCGTCTCTGCTGTTGCCTTCCACTGCTACACGCCGACAGCACGCCGTTGCGCCTCGCGGGACGCCCGCTGATGACGTCACTGGTTGCTCTTTCATTGCAGAGCCCAGGCAATGTCTACAGTGTCCACAGTATTAGCGCAAAACGCCGTACGGCATCCAGGGAGGCACAGAATGAATCAGGCAGGGTTGACTGACACAAGGGACAGGGAGGGGTGGATAGAAGATAATGAACTATAAAATATAGCTAAGAAATGAGCTGAAACACACTCCAACGCGTTTCGTAACACACAGTTACTTCTTCAGGGATCATCATCCCTGAAGAAGTAACTGTTACGAAACGCGTTGGAGTGTCTTTATAGAGACGAAGCCCTCTGTGTAAGGGTGAAACGCGTTGAGGGGGAGACGCTGGTGTAGCCCTGTGTGTGTTCAATAAAGTTGATTGAAGAGAATTCTGGGAGCTTTTTTCGGACATGCGCAGTAGCGCTGTATACCTTCCATTTTCCAGAGCTTGGCTGCTGCTGACTGGACTCTCCTTCCAATGGAAGAGACTCCAAAAGCGGGTCACCACCAACCACCCCAACACCAGACACCAGCAGCACCAGCAGCAGACACCCCATCAGCACCAGCAACAGACACCACAGCCGCACCTGCAACAGAGCCATCAGCAGCACTCGCACTCACAGCAACACCAGTCGCACTCGCAGCAACAGAACTCCCCTAAATCCTACGTTCACTCAGACGCGTACTCACACGACTACCAGTACCACTCACACCAGCATCACTCTTCCCACGCCTTGCAGCCATACCTATAGCACTCACAAAGAACAGAAAAGAAATTTAAACACTATCGCACTGAACACTTACAAAGTGAAAACAAGACAAAGATGTTAACAAAATAACACAGGACAAACCTCTCACAATACACAACAACTCTCTCAGTCAATATGAAATATGTAAATCGCCCAGCTCTGTGTGTCTCTCTCTCTCTCACTCCCAACAACACAGAGAATGAATAAAAATACACACTGCCTTTAAATGGGCCGCTCAATCAAAAACATGCTAGCTTCGGCAGATTCAGCAAGAAGTTTCATTGGGAACATAACACCACCCCGCCATGCACGCCGATACACCTGTGTGTGATCGGCAAATCATCGGCAGAGTGGGAGCAAATGTTTTCGGCTTGATTCGGAAGGGATTCGGCACTTATTGCATACGGAGAGGGAAAATCGACAAAATCATGCCGATAAGGTACACTTGGCGATTGCACTTTTTCTGCGCTTACTGCATAGAGCCCATAGTGTGATATTGCTTGGAAAAACAATGAACAACCCAATTGGAAAGGAATAACGAATTCCCCAGAGGTAGGACAACAGTCAGAGAAGATAAGTAAAAAAAAGTATATTTAATGATCTTAAAAACATGTGGCATAATGGTAAATCACTCCTCTCGCCAGGCGAAAAATTGGAATCCTACTTACGAGAGTTAGATAGGACATTGGCACGTAATAGTATCTTTCACAGGGAGTAGCTGTTTGTAGTCTTCGGCGAATGTAGTCAGAGTCTCATCCGCGATTCACTCAGACCAGCTGGTGTGCGCGCGTGATCCTCCGATTGCCGGGATGTCCGCTCAGCTCCCCTCCTCTCCTACTGACGTCACAGACCTGCTGACCAAGGAACAGCTCACGTTCGCATTCTCACGAGAGTTGTTACTCAGAGGCTTGTTCTAGGTATATTTGCAGGGATCTTATGCAACGTCCTCTCAGGGGAGAAAGTGCATGTGCATACACGCTCGTTCGCTCTGGTCTCAGGATGTGTAGGCTCCTTTGACAAAGGGCTCTCGCCCAAAACGCGTCAGAGTTTCCTGCTTTTTGTGTCCCCTGGAAATAGATTATTTCATTTTTTCACTTTGCTTAATGATCAAACTAGGAACTATAACCATTATAGTTCATCATTATGAGTATCTATAAACTCATTAGCTATTATAAGCACCTATTTTATGATCAATTTCAAGGCATATCTACAATAGTATGCACCTTAGGTTATTCAGAATCTTTTACCTAGGGCTGAATATTACTGTCATTGGATTATTCTAGGCTCAAGCAACCTTGTGTAACTTGAGATGAACTATCATTGAAACTACCCACAAAGAATGATTCAATGATAGCAATAACATCATAGCCCCTGTGTCACCAGCAATCTAATGGAACGTCACTATTGCGCTGAGGTTGCTACGGCAATGATGAAACTATAAAAACATCCTCCCAGCAAGGGGCGTAACCACCTTGGCAAAGCATCAAACTAGACGCGAAACATACGTCTGTGTGACGTCATTACGCACATGGTCACCCCATTATCCAGAAGTCAGGCAGTCAGGAAGTTCATGGCGGTAGCTTTGTGTATCGGTAGAAATTATAAACAAAAAATTCTGGACAGATGGGCGCAAAGGTCTTGTAGGCAAAATCACATAACAAGGATGACACTATAAGATCTATAAAATACAGGAGACAATACTTAGCTCCATATGAGAGTCCTTTAGACTATCCCCTGAGGAAAAGAACGAACTTCTCGAAACGCGTAGGGTGTCCTACACGAGCCGCCGTAGCGAGACGAGTGACATCATCGGAGTTCCTTTGCTACACCAGGAAACAGGAACTAGCTACAACGGAGCCCGTGGATTTCAGCACTCACCCGAGCAGGAGCTTGGACTGTAGCAGACCGCAGAGAGGGAACGAGGCAGTCCATCGACGTGGGGAGCGGACGACCCCCCGGAGGAGGAACCCTCACACCCCAATAAGCGAGCACTACAGCAGAGAGTGTCTGAATCCAAGTGTACCTGCGTTGCAAAGCTGGAAAGCTCAATATTCAACAGCGCTGATACCAACATTGGTTTGTGAGTGTGCAATCGCACTTTTTATTTATTTTTTCTGCTTATTAAAAAAGGTTATTGCACTATTTTTTGTTCTTTATATTCCTTATTTTAAGGTACAGTTGCCCAAACTGCAAGAGGAGGTAACATAGCTCCAAATGGGAGTCCTTTAGAGATGCTAAGTATCGTCTCCTTTATTTTAGAGATCTTATAGTGTCATCCTTGTTATGTGATTTTGCCCACAAGCCCTTTGCGCCCATCTGTCCAGATTTCTTTGTTTAGACTGCCTGAGGGGACTGGGAAATCCCCTGATTTGGACTGTGGCAGCAGGACTAAGGCATTGGCAATATTACTGGTTTTCACATATCTTATTCTTTTATATGTGCATGTTTTATTCATTTATTGGTGGTATCAGGTTCTTTTATCTGTTCTTATCGGTTTTACACTGTGTACCTGTTATATTATTATCTGTTTTAATAGTGTTTTAGGGCTTCCTCCATTTGTTGTGTTACCGGTAGAAATTATGCCTGCTTACCCTGAGCAGAGCAAGGCAGATATATTTACATGTTTACGAACCTGTTTTACTAGGGATCCTTAGCTCGCTCTGTAGTCTGTCAAGCTAGAACATCTGAGATAATATCTCTATATACTAGCAGGAACATGCCTGTTCACCCTGAGCAGAGCAAGGCAGATATATGTATGTGTACCAACTTGCTCTATTTAAGATCTTAATACCAGTGTGGCTTTATTTTAAGTCCGGAAGTTAGAATAACAGACAGTGGCTCTCTATATTGGCAGACGTATGCCTGCTCATTTGGAGCAGAGCAAGGCAGACATATAGATTAACAGCAATCTGCTCTACTATGGACATTGATACTATCGCTCTTAATGTATGTGTACCAACTGGCTCTACTTTGAGATCTTAATACAAGCTTGGCTTTATTAGAAGACTGGAAGTTACATACCATATAAGTATGCTTCGAATTATGATTACTGAATTACCAGATTCAAGCAAAGACAAATACTGTATAGCTATCTACTTCATTAAAGTCTCTAGTTCATCTGAACAATGAGAGACACTGCAGAGCATTTGACACAACAGAGTTTGCTTGTATATTTTATATTATAAATATGCAGCCTCTATACGTCAAGTATAGGAATCAGCTAGATTTCTCCAGTTAGACAGGTAAGATTTACCTACTGGCTTCAAGCACTACACACTATCTATACAGATTAACTATCTACATACGGTCTAATGGGCCGCAGATAATTGATATATTTAAGCTGTGTGTGTTTATATATTAGCAGACATTTTGTGTACACTGATGGAAATCAGACATGATGACAGCTTTGTTTGTTGCTATTTCTAATCCACACATTTACCCACAAAAAACAGTGAGTCAACACACTGCCTTTAAGTGAACTACATGCCTACAGCTGCGGTGCACTTTCAACTAGCAGCATACATTTAGCTGCTAGGGGGCTATCTGCGAGTGTAGGCTCCTGACTTACATTTTGTGATAACTATCAAAGCAAATTGTGTATTATCATTACACATCTATCTAGATCACTGTACCATCTGGCACTTATGGGGTACAATGGGCATTATTCATTTTGAACTACCTAGAGCTTTATTATCCTAAATAATTAGGTTTTTATTTGTATTTTTTTCTCATTAGTTCATGATCTTTTTATGCACTATGGAGGTGACAAGTTGAGTCCATGTGCTTTGATGCTATTAGATACTGGCTTAATATAGGTGTTTTTATATTTACTATTAGGTTTAGTATTCTATGTTAAGTACTTTCCTAAATCTGATACACTTATCAATTACACCTATCTAGTGGATAAGTACTTATGTCCTAGGAGGAATATATCAGAATTTTGATTACCATCCATTAATGGTATTTAACACACCTATATCCTGATAATTATCAGGTAATTGTCCACTTGATCATAGGGGACAATATCAGCATGTGTCCACTTTGTTTCACCTCGTTGTTTGTACGTCAGTTATCATCTGTGTTTTTTGGCCAATATTAGTTTATATTATCATACTACTTAAAGTTATATTTTAAATTACTCACTATCACTTTACAACTAGGAGTGCAACAATAGGGGTTTCTTTTTCCTTAACTCTTTAAGGTTTTGTGACCAGACTCTTCTCTACAATCGACTCAAACTTAGAAGAACGAGATCTAGGAATGGATCGCCTCTCAGAGCATTAGGACCAAGATCAGAAGACCCTAAAAGGGCAAGAGATGTGATAGTGAGGCTCCACCATTACACTACAAAAGACAAGATTATTAATTGCTGTTGAATAAACGGCGACATCACCTTTCAGGATACCACCTTACAAATTTTCAATGATCATTCAGGGGCTAACGTGGCACGTTGGCGAGAATTAAAGCCACTAACTTCACTCCTGAGAGAAAAAATAATTAACTACAAATGGAGCTTTCCGTTCAAACTCACAATGATAAGGAATGATAGACAGATCGCCCTCAGGTATCCCGAGGATACAGAGAATTTTATGCAAGTACTCAGCCTATCACCTTCTCAAACCACCAGCAAACCACAAACGCAGTCGAAACCAAAAAGAGCGAACCGCCAGGAGGTCCCCCTCGTACCTCAGAAAGGCTGGCCAGCCATAACCAGAACCAACAAAGACCAACCAAGTGAACCCTCTAAGACTATCTTCGCGCTATCCAAGACCAAGACTATGGAAATACATTTCTACTACCTTTTTCTTCTTTGCTCACTGTGCCAAATTAGAATTTGAGTCGGATTGCCAAAGAGTTACAATCCCTGTGATGTCTGGATCCCTCCCACAGGTGGAGAAATGTTCAGTTTAGGGCCTAGTGACATTTGTTCCTGCTCAATGTGACCCGCAGCTTTCAGGGCTCTCAAGCTTCCAGGTTAATGGGTTGTCAATTTGCTACTCGCAGCTAAAATCCGTCGACTTACAGTACCTACAGAAGTGTTTCTATTTTTCTATACTCCATTGAGTTCGTAGTAGTTGGAAACTACAAACTGTATATTAGGTAAAGGGAAGAAATAATTTAAACGCTAAGAAAGAACATGGTCAAGTCATGTTACCAGTTCTTTGCAAAACTTTTTCCATAGATATGTTTAGAATAAGAATATTTTATTCAGCTATAAGAAAAAGTTATAAAGGTTCACAAGTTTTGTCCTTATCTCTGTTTGCCCTTTTTGTTCCCGACTAAAAACGTATTATTATTATTATTATTATAATTTAAGGTTTATGAGAAATCTAAATTGCTGGGGAGCGTTTAGGAGCAAATAGAGGCAGATGTATATTATGTAACCCTTTTTGTGAACCGGCCGACCCACCCAATCTCACATTGGCCCCTCGTGGTCTAACCGGTTCCTTTCCCCGCAACACACCTGCTCTAAGGGACTACTGGTAACTGCATAACACCTGTGGCTCCAGGAGATCTGAGCCTCCGCTAGCTGGGAGCCTGGGGAAACACTTACCATTACCTGGTGCAGCGCCTCCACTTACCCAGGATCCCCGTTATGAAAGATAGCCCTGGGTAAGAAATACAATAACACTCATAGATAAAATACTAACACTTTACTAACACTTTACTAACACGACATGTCACACATCACATAACATAACATAACATAACCTGATGCTCTATCCGCATCACCTCAGCCCAATGTCTGGTGTTCCCACCCAGTGTCCTGTGATCCCCCACACCCAATGTCCCGTACTCCTACGGAGGTCGTGGGTGACTGCGCAGTCACTAAATTAAGCTAGGGCCCAGTTGGTGCACTTATAATACTGAAGTACCTTCCGAGCACTCCGATGCTCGGGACCGCAACTTTCTTCTAAAAGGGTCAGACGTCCGTCTGATCCTATCCAGGTACTTCTCTCCGTGGACCCCAACGAGGGTCCCACCGCTTCCCGGGAACAGCAACCGTCTCTCGGTAACACCACCGTCGCACGGGAACAGCAACTGCCGCTATCCCTAACTAACCCTAACAGGACAGCAACCCTAACCTAGGGCCTGTCCCTGATGAACCGCAACCTGGGATGGCTTGGGGAAAACTCCTAGGGCCTGTGGAACAATAACCTGCCCCCCCCCCTCCCCTAGCTACCCAGTCCTATTTGTAACTCTAGCTACTCGCTACTCCTAACACCTGCAGCAGACACACAGCTCACACTGTCAGCCTGCAGGTATTCACACACGCTGCACACACTGCGCCCAGCACATGCAGCAACACACACAGAACGATACACACCATTCACTGGAACCCGCAGCAAATCCACTGCTTGCACGCTGTGCCTATTTGTCAGTGCGCACAGCCCTATCCGCTGTGGCACTGCCAAACTGCACCTTCCACACCTAAGGGTAACCTCCCTAGCTAGGGCCGTCCCTCTTCAGTTACCCCCTGCCCTTACCGGGAATTGGGGCCTGCCTGGGGATCTAATGAGAACCCTTACCTGGTGCCGGAGCCACGCGCTCCCTACACCCTTCCTACTCCTTCCTTCTCCTCTTCCTGACTGACTCATGCAAAGCCCGGGAAATGTATCTATATTCCTGGGCTGAGCTTCCTCCAGCCCTATTGGCCACACTCAGGCACCTGATGCCTGTCTCCCTAAGCCTCCTGGGAATTGTAGTTCCCAGGGGGCTGCCTAAACACTGGGGCCGCGTGCGCACTTGCCCTGCACATGCGCGAACCCCTAATGGCCGCCTCAACCGCTCTCTTCCCTGTCCTGCCCTCGCGCGATCTCTCTGGGGCCTTCCCTGCACTGCAATGGCGGCGCCCTCTTCTCAAGCCGCCGGGCCGGTGGCAACGCGATCGCGGCCTTAGCGACGGCCCGATCGCGTCCCCGGCAACCGGCCTGCACCGCACAGTCCCGCTCTGCTCCCTGCAATGGCCCCCACCCTCGCGTTCTCCCGGCGGGTCCACCGCTGCCTCCGGCGGCACCCGTGACCACCCGGTAAGCGCGGAGGGAGGTCAGGGAGCCAAATTTTACCCCGTTAAGTTGCTATTGCAAATATTATTCAGCTAATGACCCTCCCCCCTAACCCCACGCCCCCCCCAAAACTTTATTTGTGATATCTATATCAAGGTTTCGTCGTCGTCCCCTCCATACCCTCCACCCAACTAAGCTGATACCAACGACAAAACAAACAGTTAACAAACTGTTAATAATTATGTTGGTACATACTCAACTGTTAGAAACGTATTCTACATGTGACACTTAGGTCATTAACATATTTCCATTCCCTTTTGCACATCCTCCCCACACTCCTCTCCTCCTTTCTCCCTTTCCCCCCACCCCTTACTCCTTCCCTCCTCCCCCTTCTATTCCCAGCCCCAGAAAAAACTAATATGTTGTTATAAAAAATTCTACAGTATGTGCCAAGAGAATTACAGATATGCTGAACTGTTACTGTTGACATGAGGCTTTCAAACACAAAAACAAGATAGTTAACTGTTTTCAATTATGTTTTTGTATATTCAACTGAACTGTTTGAATCAAATTTATTTGTGCTATCTATGCTAACATCCCATCTGCACCCCTCTTCTCCCCCAACCTGCTAGGTTGATTCTGAGGTTAAAAATGTATATAATCATTAAAACCAGCTAGATAAACTGTTAAACACTCACGTTGATATATATCCAATTGAATGGTTGGAAATGAACCTTATATTTGTCACCAATTTAAGCGACTCATTTCTATGCTTCTGTCCCCTCTCCCCACCCTCTCTCCTTGTCTCCCCCCCTTTTCTGCCACCTTTTCCCCCACCCCTTTTTTTCTCCCCTCCCCCCCCTCTTCCATTCTCCTACTGTGAATAACCAATGAATATGTCAATTTAAGTCAGTTAATTAATTATCTAGCTGAATATACCCAGAGGAAAATCGATCTTATTATAAGGGAAAGGAAGACTCCTATCCCTGTTCTCTCACGGATCCATGCCCCGAGACGGGGAGTCTCCCATGGGTGGAATGCCCGACAATTCAGCCAACTCAATTCAGACTAATTTATATGGTCTAGAGTGCCTAACACACCCAAGTATTCTCGCCCCCTTTCTGTCACCCCATGCACCCCCTTCCACTCCACGAAACCAACTAAACTACGGAAAATATTTAACTTTCCCCCTAATCATCCTATGCACAAGGTACTAACAAACCAAAGAGCAAAACGTATTGTTACAATTTTTCCAGGTCAAATCAGAGCCAATCCACAAAAACAGCCATCCAATGGCTAATCCTACTCCAATAAAGGTAATTTCCGTTAACGTGAAAAGTCTTCATTCAAATAGAAAAAGAAAATTAGCCCTCCAGGAATTGAAAAAGACAAAGAGAGACATTCTATACCTTCAGGAAACCCATTTCGACTCCCAAGACCCCCCAAATACATTCAGAAAACAATTTCCGACCGCTTTCTACTCATCATTTAGTAGCAAAAAAGAGAGGAGTGGCTATTCTAATTAAACAGGGAGTCCTGTTTAAAGCAGAGAAAGTGATTACAGACCCAGAAGGCAGATTTATAGTTATACATGGATCCCTATCTGGCTCTATAGTAACATTAATTAATATATACGCACCAAATGACAATCAAGTTGAATTTCTGTGGAAGGTACTGGAGTCAGTCGAACCCCAATTCTTGTCCTCTCTCGTTCTGGGAGTAGATATGAATATGGTCTTATCCCCAGAACTAGATAAGTCTACAACACCAGGTCGGGCTCATTCCACCCTAGTTCAAAGAACATCAAAAAGTTCAAAGAACTAGTAAAAGAATTTGCTCTAGTTGATGTTTGGAGAGCTAAACACCAAGGCCAGAGGGATTACTTATTTTACTCAACCCCACACCAGACCTATTCCCGGCACGATTATTTTCTAATAACTAAAAATATTCTTAAAGCTTCACTACTAACGAGTATTGGATTAATTACCTGGTCAGACCATGCCCCGGTTGATTTGACCCTAACAGGCACTTTTACTAGAAGCAACCTATTTCACTGGAGGTTAAATGAGACCCTTCTAAATAACCCAGAAGTTGTTAAAAAAAAATAACTCTCTCCTTATGGGAATATTTTAATTTGAATAAAGGAATGGTAGACTCCCCCGCATTGTTGTGGGAAGCCCATAAGGCTACTATACGTAGAGTCATAATATCTATAGCCACCCACAAAAATCCAGACAAAAATTACATAAAGAACTGACAGAAAAGATCAGCGGCCTGGAGCAAGAGCATAAAGCAAGACCATCAGAGACTGTACAGAGCTCCGACTAATTCAAGCACAGAACTCAAAAAAATACAACTAGAAGAGGGAGAAATAGCTCTATACTGGACTAATCAACTATATTATGACAAAGGAAATAAAGCGGATAGGTTATTTGCTAGAAAACAGAGGCCTGAAAACTAAAACACAAATACCTTCCATTAGACAAAGTAATGGAGCAATATCATATGATGAACAGGAGATTGCACGCAAATTCGCAAGTTTCTATACAAACTTTTATAATCTAAACTGTTCGGAGGGCTGCCCGTCACCGTCAAATTCAGAGGCCACAGCAAAATATCTAGAAAGCTGGGATCTCCCCAAACTGACGGCAGCTGAAAAAATGAGTATAAACGAGAAAATCACGCAGATAGAATTGGCAAATGTAGTCAAAAATCTTCAAAATTCTAAATCACCAGGCCCAGATGGGCTATAAAATACCTATTACAAAAAATGTCTCCCGACTGTCTCTCCATTTCTAATAGAGACGTTTAATTCATTCTTAGAAGGGAAGCCAATCCCAACATCAATGACTACTGCTAACCTGGCCATTATTTATAAACCAGGCCAGTGCGGCACTGTCACGCTGCGCTCACCACAAACAGGACTAGACCGCGGGGCTGAGGTGGGGATGTATATAACCGCCGCCCTACAACCACGGAGCCAGGTCCGGAATGCGTTGTTGGAGTCGTGGAGCTGGGTCGGGGCAGGAGAGTTCGGGGAAGCCGTGGTACTTGCCGTGATCCGGGGTTGGAGAGAGAAGAATCGTCGTATCCAAAGCCGTGATCGAGGAGAGGAGAGAGAAGAATCGTCGTATCCGAAGCCGTGATCGAGGAGAGGAGAGAGAAGAATCGTCGTATCCAAAGCCGTGATCGAGGAGAGGAGAGAGAAGAATCGTCGTAATCCAAAGCCGTGATCAAGGAGAGGAGAGAGCGGGGGTCCAATAACAAGCCGAAGTCCAGGGGTAGAGAAGAGACAGGTCCAGGTACAAGCAGGGGTCACAACACGAGTCAGGCAAGGCACAGGAACAGACAAGATCCAAGAAGCAGCAAGCACAGCACAACAGTGTTTATGTCCAGCAAAGTGAAAGTGAAACAGGAAGGTATTTAAAGGGGAAAGCACCAATCAGGAACTAGCAGATGATGACCTCACACATAAGCCACGAGCCGATAGGGTAGTGCAGGATTGACTACTGGTGTAACACAGCTGATGCTGCTAGTGTTCGTTGGTGAGCGGCGTGCGCGTACGAGTAGTGCGACGCAGAGTGGGTGCTGTGGTGATACTGCGGGAGCGCGCCTCCACGGATGAAGCATTGCGCAGCTGTGTGCGCACCGATAGCGGTCTGTGTATATCAGAGGTACAGCCACGTGACGCGTGCTGGGGGCGGAGCCTGGCGGCGATCCTGACAGGCAGTTACAGACCTATCACACTCTTAAATTCAGATATAAAAATTTACAGCAAAATCCTGGCTGATAGACTAAACCCTATTCTACCTAAGTTAATGCATATATGGACAGGTAGGCTTCATCTCCGGAAGGCAGGCCTCCGATAACACGAGAAAAGTCATAGATATAATAGGAAATATCCATTCAACACAGACAAAGGCTATTCTGCTAAGCCTTTATGCAGAAAAGGCTTTTGATAGAATTGATTGGATGTTCTTGGACGAAGTTATGCAGTTTTTTGGTTTTATGGGCCCCTTCCTGGAAGGAGTCAGAGCCCTGTATCAGTCACCTAGAGCACTAGTTAAATTGCCAGGGACCAAACTAGAAACCATAGATATTAAAAATGGAATGATACAAGGCTGCCCCCTGTCCCCTCTACTTTTTGTCTCTCAATCGAACCCCTAGCATCTAAAATCAGATTAAATTCAGATATACTGTACAGGGGATAGATATAGGACAAAGAAACTACAAAATCTCATTGTTTACGGACGATGTTATCCTAACGCTGGCCAACCCTTTGCTTTCACTCCCAAATTTACAGAAGATATTAAAATGCGGTGAGTTTTCGGGCTATAAGATCAATAACGACAAGCCAGAGATCCTGAATATCTCCCTCCCAGATGAAGAAGTTAGACTTCAACCAATTTTTTTCTAAATATAGATGAAAAGCTTCTCACATCAGATACCTAGAGATTAACATCACATAAAAATACGAAAATCTGTATCCATGCAACCCGCTTCCCCCACCCCCCTAATCTATAAAATCCAAAAAGACCTGCTTGAGTGGAACAAGCATCAAGTATCTTGGATAGGAAGAATAACCTCAATAGATGAGTGTCCTACCCAGGTTACTTTATCTTTACCAAACATTTCCGACCCATGTCCCAAAGGCAGAATTAAGAGATATACAGAACAGGATATTCAAATTTATTTGGCATAACAAAAGAGCTAGAGTAGCTAGGTCAGTGCTAGTGGCCTCCAAAGACAGAGAAGGATTGGGTGTCCCAGATCTGGCACGTAACTACCAGGCTGCCCAGCTAAGACAGGTAGTGGTATGGAATGTCTGCCGAACCAAGTCATGCTGGGTAGATATAGAGGCCCAATACTCAAAAGACTGCCTTTTTCTACCACTTTCACTTTGGTCCGAAGAGAAAAAGGCGCTTACTAAGATACAACTAATGCTAGGGCCAATGAAACTAACCCTAGATATGTGGGGCAAAGCCAAAACAAAATATAAATTTTCATCGGGGGTATCCCAACCCACCCCAATATTTGATAACCTGGATTTCCCTCCAGGATGTGACACAAATTGTTTTAATATATTTAAAAACAATAATCTAACCAAGATAAGAGATTTTCTCCACAAAGGAAATTTTCTGACTTACCGGGAACTCTCTGCTAAATTTACCCCCAGCTATGTACCCATTCAAGTACCTCCAAATTAGACACTTCCTTTACAACTATCAAGCAAACTTGACTTCTCAGGGATGTCCGATTTCCACCATTTGTGCAATAAAGGCATCTATCAGAAGGGTCTAATAATAAAGACATATGCAGGGATCGAAGCAGCAGGAGACCATAAATATATGTCTCAATGGGCTAGCGATCTAGAAGTTGAAATTGATAGAGAGGATTGGAACGATATCTGGGAGAATGCGTCCAAAACATCTATATGCACTATAGCCAAAGAGAACATTTATAAAATCATATATCAGTGGTATCTTACACCTAAAAGGCTCAAAAGGATATATCTCAAATCCTCCGATCAATGCTGGAGAGGGTACGAATCTGTCGGATATGTGGTTCACAATTGGTGGAACGATAACTGGGGTCAAGATCCCTTTAGATCCCCTAATGTATCTATTGGCAAAACCAAGAGAGGATATGAATCACTCTACGAGGCGGCTAATTTCTCATATTATGACTGCTGCCAGATATTCGGTGGCTACTGCTTGGAACAGCCACCTCCAGGCTAGCAGTAGAAAGAAGGATCGATGAGATAATGTTAATGGAAAGATTATCTCCTTTTCTCATACAATCCACTCAGAGATTCTATAAAATTTGGGAACACTGGATTAATGATTAAGTGTTTAGTTGTTTAGTGTGTAGCGACCAAAGGATAAATATATGCTTCCGAGTTGGAACGCCCCCCGCCCCTTTTCTCTTTCTTTGAGACCAGGTCCCCCCTGGGTCCCCTTGTCCCCTTACCTCCTGCTGCATCTGCGACTGGCAGCGGAGGCTGGGGAGAGTACGGGGAGTTTCGAGGGTGCGCCCAGTGGGTGCCGGGGATGTGCGGGGGGGCGCTGCAGCCAGCAGAGGGGTGACCGGGTCGCTGGAGGTACCCGGCGGCGCCCGCCATATTGGTTATGCACACGCATGCACAGTACAAGCTGCGCAAGCGCAGATGGGATCGGAGGTGCAGCAGCCATCCCAGGGATTTGCTCATGCACAGTAGAGACAGGTAGTGGTGGCCATCTTAAGGAAAGGGCTCCGCGTGGACTACAGCCCCCAGAAGGCCATAGGGCTGCAGGTCACATGGTGCACATCAGCCAATAGGGCTGCAGAGATCTCCTGCATGCAAGTGGATACATTTGGTGTGCAGTGAGCCATGCCAGTCGGAGCTGGGACACAGAGAGGTGAGGGTGTGTGTGCATGGTGTCAGTGGCCCCTGCACTAAGCCATAGATCCCTATAGGCCCCGACTCTCCCCATAAGCTTGTGGCTGTTACAGGGACCGGCCCAGTAGATAGGGACATTGCCCCTGTAGTGAATATGGTGTCAGGGACCCAAGAGCAAGACGCCGTGCAGTATCTGCAGCCTGTGGTCTGGGACTCTTCATGGTGGGACACTTCAGCGGGAGTCCAACCCACGTAGAGGCGGACGTCATCGTGGACAACGTTGCTGGATCAGCGGATCCTTGTTATCGTTCAGCAGTACCTGGGTGTTGGAGCACCTGGGCTGGTACTACAACAAGTGCACCAACTATACTGTACACACTGTGGGCAGCGCTGTCACACACTTCAGGGTGGGTTGGATACTGTGGACACCAGGTTGGTTAGGTGCCCAGGGCACCTCAGTACGTTGGGGACACTCACTGGAGTGCGGACTAGGTGGTTGGACTGTGGGATACAGTGTGTGGGTAAGGCCGTGCGAGGCCTGAGTTATATGTATTATAGTGTTACCAATTGCATGTCAGTAAACGCTGTGTGTACTTATTATATTGGGTCCTGTGAAGGGGTTATCCGGCACTGTCAGGATCCCTCACAAGTGGAGGCAGTGTCACTGGACGGATCAGGTACACCCCAGGATCCCAGCAGCGGATGTTCAGGCTTCCTGTGAGCTGGGGGTAAAAGCACCACACACACACTCAGTAGCCGCCACATCTCCCATAGGGTGGGGAAAACAGTGCTACACTTTCTTCGTTATGTCTATTTTCTTTTGTAGTGCTGGACACTATTTTGTAAAATAGGATTTAGTACTGTATCAGACAACAATACTCTATATTGTCATTTGATGGTATTGTTGGTTTATTATTATTATTATTATTATTATTATTGATATTATTTTTATTAGTAGTAGTAGTAATAGTAGTAGTAGTAGTAGTAGTGTTAACATTATTTTTATTATTATTATTGTTTTGTTTATTATTGTGCTACAAATCTGGAATAACTAATAAAAGAAAATATTTGAAACAAAAAAAAAACAAGACATGCCAAGGGAGCAATACATTATGTAGGGTATTGTAGGGGATTGCTGCTTTAATGGAACACCCTTCTAATGGAAGCTACTGCCTGAGAGGCACTGTATAGAAGGCACATACTGTATGTACAGTACTGTAATACATGTAGAATAAATGCATAGTTTTTATTTTTTCGGGTTTATTACACAGTATACTGTATATAAAAATGTATTGTATACTGTACGGCCCGAAAACATCAGCACACTGTTTCAGCTTCAGTATTCTATCCTAATCAATAACAACGGCCACTAAACTGTAGACTCCGGTACGTGGGTTTTTAAATCCGATTCAGCAATGTGCAGGCATTGTTACACAAAGCGATATTATCCATCAAAATCCCTCCATTAGCCGTTTTCTTTTCTGAGGAAAAACAAAAAGAAAAGTTTTACTGTAATGGTCAGCCCCCTAAAGAAATTCCCAGCCAGTCCCACCAATTATTTTCTCGGGGGGCGTCTCCTGTTCACATGCGCATGCGCCTACCGTCGATGTAATGACACGCATACTGTATGCGTTTCAAGAAGGTTCCAATGCGCATGCGCCTAGCGTTCCACCAATTGTTCAGTATCTGCAGCACAGTACTGGAGAAGCCGCTCAGCCAATAATATTGCTTACAGGAGAATCGCTTGACTTTTGAATCGCGCCGATATTGATACTGTATTGTCAAAATAAAAAAAACACAGAAAATAATACGGCAACAATACTCACCATAGAATTTCCCATTCAGCTGGCGCTGGCGCCGGCGCTGGGCCACTGCCAGTCCAGTGTTCTTGATCATCCACGTCGATAGTTTGCAGCGGGACTAGTACACGTGTAGTGAGCTGATGAGGCTGGAAATTGCTTAGGTACATGCAAGCTTGATCGAAACTGCACGCGAAATCCGGCTCAGGCTTGCTGGATAGACAGCAAGGGTTGTCACTGATGGTGGGACCGTTATTGGAAGCCGGTGCTGGTGCTGGTGCATTGCTTGGCAGCGACTGTCGTTTCTTAGTTGGTTTTAACACGACCTTTCGCCTTTTGCCGTCTGCATGATCATAGATACAGGAAAAAGCCGGTGAAACACACCAATACCCTCCAACAAATTGTGGCTCAATACGATAAAAACAGGGATCGCTACAACCTTTTCCTTATTGCACACTTCCACGTATGAGGAGCTGGCGAAAATTTGTAAAAGTCATAGTTTTCGCTAAAATATTGATAAATTTGAACAACTGTTGCCATCTTATCATCTGTTGCATTAATCGCGGCCCATATCAAATACGCGTAACTTCTGTCGGGTTTTTGGAAAACGGGCTGCACTTGAACACTCATGGCGGGCGGCGGGTCTCTGGAGAATACTGTAACCGAAACTGGTCTTTGTCTTTATTTAATATGAAAAGCCTAAATTGATACATTTTTGCAACCTCTTCCTTCAGTCTCAAGGCCAATTTACAATAGCACACTGTGGTATCTTTTTTAAACGAAAAACCTGCAAGTCGACACATTACTAAAGCGCATGCGCATTACAATTCATGCATATCTGCCATCTAGCGGACACGCGAAGAATTGCAACCTATTAAATCCAACCATTCTCAATAAACGCATCAACGCGCGTCAACCGCGCATGACCCGTGGCTGAGAACGCAAAATGAATGCGGCATGCTCCCGGTGAAGTGCGTCGCATTAAAGGAAAAAGCCAGGGAAAAACCGGCGATGTGTTAGAATAAGATGCGCCGCAGCAGTACAATTCCCATATACTTTTTCAGGCATGTATCCAGTGTCCTAATAATCTGTGAGCAATCATCTTGAAGACTAGTCAGCGTGGACTAACCAGCAAAAGAGTCACATATCAACTCACCCTGCTGAAATGTGATTGGCTGGTTAGAAGGTTCTAGGAAACAGGAGGCTTCACAAAGGGAAGATCTCTGCTTCGTGCTGAAGATCCTCTGCATCACTCTGGCTCAGTCATCTGTGCAGCTCACTAAGGAGAACATATTCAGCATCCAGTTTGCAGGATAGTCTTCAGATAGCAAAGTAAAGTGACAGAGTAAAGTGACAGGATTAGAGAGTTCTGCTGGATAGTATTCCTGGAGAGCGTTCCTGGGTGTCCTGGTTTGTGTGCACAGTTTCTCCAGGTGGAGGCACTGCACTATTAAAATATTTTCAAGGGATACCACGCTTCTGAATAGGATAAATCATTACTTAGACTATAGCATCTGCCACCAACTGAAAACCTCATACAATCAGGCTCCAGGCAAGTGTTCTGCCAAGGGAGAAAAGCACTTACATCCAGACAGTTACTGACAAAGACCGTAAGGGTAAATATGCAGAAAATATATGCGGTATTAAAGCAGCAGTCCAAGCTGCCGTTTGCTTTTTTTCTTAATTACATTTTTTCCCTTTTAATATGTGCATCAATACAATCCACACAATGATAAGAAATTAGCCGATCGATCCATTCTCCTGTCATCAATCATTGAAGATTTGGCTCAGGGGTTCACTAAATGGCTTTCAGTGCCGCAGAAAAGGACCAAAGATGCAAAGTTCTGTGGGGTAGATCATGTGACCAGGCAGTCACTAGATACAATTGGTGCACTGCTAGAGAGAGGGCAGGGCTCAAAAAGGGGTGTGCCAGAGCCTGTTTCAGAAGCGGAAGGGGTTGTGACTTTGTAAATGGTTGCTATAGAAACAAAAAATTCAGAGTTGTTTTTTTGTTTTGTTTTTTTAATGCTACAAATATTTTCTCATAGTACAGAACTGATTTATTACAAAAAACCACACACACACACGTAGGATATTCCTTGGTCTGCAGCTTTAAAGTACATAAGTGTATTTGGGTGGGAAAAGGAAATATGTTTACCAGGATATTCAAATGCTTTAATGGAAAGTTAGGGTTGCATGCAAGAATGAAAGCAGGTGCTAGGGTACATGTTGAACATTATACCCGTTGATTGCCCCAGAACACAGCTACTACATCATATGGTCTAGTACTACATGGGCTCATGACATAGTACAGATGTAATAGATATATGATGGCCCCGCTCAAACCTATCCTATGAGGACTATGTGCTGCCTGGGAGCTCCCTATTCGGCACACCAAAGTCAAGTACAGGCATACCCAGCATTAACGTACGCAATGGGACCTGAGCATGTATGTAAAGCGAAAATGTACTTAAAGTGAAGCACTACCTTTTCCCCACTTATCGATGCATGTACTGTACTGCAATCGTTATATACGTGCATAACTGATGTAAATAACGCATGTGTAACAGGCTCTATAGTCTCCCCGCTTGTGCACAGCTTCGGTACAGGTAGGGAGGTGATATTGCTGTTCAGGACGTGCTGACAGGCGCATGCGCGAGCTGCCGTTTGCCTATTGGGCGATATGTCCTTAATCGCAAGTGTACTTAAAGTGAGTGTCCTTAAACTGGGGTATGCCTGTAGTGATTGATTTAAAACATAACATTTAATGTGCTTTAGCTAAAAAGAAATTGTCACTTAAGGTAGGTAAATAAAAATACCAGTACTAGGTGTTTAATCAATAAACCTGTCTGGTCATATGTTTAAAGTGAGGGATAACCTCTCATTACAAGTAAATTAATTAATCCATGAGTATACTGTACACACACCCAAAGTTAATATGGGTGTATCATGTGTCTAAGTTAGACCCTTTTGGATTACTATTTTCTTAGATATGTACACAATTCATAATACAGGATATGCACAATATGTATAGGCCCTTTAGATGTTAATAAATCCTAGATTGGCTTATGGAGGAAAAACACTTTTCACGGCAACTCATATAAGTGAAAATAGAAACAGAAGTAACAAGACAGTTTCAAATTAGCAAATCAATTGTGTGACTTGCATCAATGTCTCATTTACAGCATTTCACGCTCTTTAAGTTCATGCTGCATGTATAATTAAGTAATAATCCCCTCAGAACAGGGCATTACTTGCCAATAATGCCCTGGCTGGGTTAAAGTCCCTCGGCTGTGCCTCGGGCCTTCAACTCTTCCGGCCAGGGCATTATTGGCCAGTAATGCCCTGTTCTGAGGGGATTATTACTATTATAGGCTAAATGTAGGCTTTTCCATAAATAATAGACACTTTTGTATAGTTATATAGATTTTTTTTTATTAAAATAAAATGGTAAATACATTAAACCACCTCTATATACACTTAGACTGCAGCTATCTATATCTACACACTGCCGCCCCCTCTGTGTACACACACATACACACACACACTGCAGCTCTACACACACTGATCCTGTTTCCAGGGTCCACTTAATGGCTGCCTTTTCAGTTTTAATCAATCCGTCCATCAGTGTAACTCAGCAGCTACGATGTATTCTTATATTCTTATATTACTATGGTGACATTATCCATTGTTACAGTTTGCAGCTCAAACTGCTGAGAATATTGGCAACAAATTATCACAAACAGGAAAGTGTTGCAAACATCTTGCACTGCTGGAGCGGTGGGCTAAAGGAGGGGTGCGCAAATGTTTTTCTTTGCGCCCTTTCCCCCGACATCGGCGGCGTCATTTGACATCACAATGTCATGTGATGTGGCGTTGCCATGGCAACGCATTGCCATTTGACCCCGCGGCATCATTTGCCAGACGCTGCCAGAGAGAAGGTAAGAGACATACAGAGGCCTCACGCGCTCCCCAGGCATTTTATTTCAATGTTATGGGGAAGAGCGTGGGGCCTCTGTAAGCACTGCCCCTTCCCGCCCCCCCCCCCCTCCAGAACATTTCATGCCCCGAGTTTGCGCACCTAGGCTAAAACCTGCTATAGAAATCAAAGGATGCTCAGCATATTAAAACTCATTAAAATGGCATTAAGAGTTTAATTATTTTTTGTAAAATGTAGTAAGTATTATCTAATACTACAGAAATTATTTATTTACATTTTTTTTTTAAATACACTCATGGATTGCTCCTTTAATGCTTTGATAAACATTTCTGTGGATGTACTACAAAGAAAAATAAAAGGAAGCGCAAAATATTGGGTAATGGTATAAGAACACCTTTATATAAATGTAAAACAAAAATAAGACAATACACAATGATGTAAAATAAAAGTCAATGTGAATAGAATGCACTGGATAGTGCCAAATGATGCAAACCACTGCTGGTGAGAGTCAAAGAACAAACAGGGAAGCAATGAATACTCCTCGTGATGTTAAAAGTCCTATAACCATCTGTAAGGCACTGATGAAAAACAGGATAGGGGGTTAGGTGTAAAGGGGTGCTGATATGAGCCGTAATGCTCGAGAGCTCATCAAACCTCAGCTGGCTTCTGCTGCGGCTTGGTGATTCCCCCAAATCCACTCCTCCGATCCGAGCACTGACAGTGGTCCGTAGCACGGGTTTCCGGGTATGACGTCACTTCCGGACGTGACGCGATGACGTAGTAACCCTTCCCGGCAGGCTGATAGGTTGTGTGCTCCTCCTCCACTCCAACAGTGGGGTGATGCAATTGCAATATCCTCACATGCAGTGCGTGATGAAAAGCCCCTGTGGCAAGTGGGAACGCAGACCCTTGGCTCCTCCTCCTACGCGTTTCACCAACCCAGTTGGCTTCGTCAGGGATCCCAGATGAGCAACTTGAGTCATTTCTTTACCAGGTCGTCATTTTCCTCCAAAAGCTTCAATCAAAAGCTTTAAAATTCATGTAACAATTGTGTTTTACTACAGTATATTGGTTTGAAGTAAAAAAAAAAATCCAAACGGAAAATAAACTCGGATAGCTATTTATCAAAGTCTTTAGACTGCAATACTGGGGCAAAATCAGTTACTAAAAACTAACAACAATTTTAAAAGGTTTCAAAATAATTTAAATACTGTATACAGATATCTTTTTAATGCTAAATCATTAAAGGGAAAGAAAAGGTTTGTTATAGAAAGCATGAAGATGGCTGTTAAAAGAAAACATCAACAAAATGTGTATTTTAAAGTCATGTACAGTAGTGTAGACCAGACTACGTTTTTAATTGTTTGTGACCTTATCCATTTGTATTCAATACAGGGTACAATTAACATGAATGATTTCAAATTGCATATTTAAAAAATAAATAGTATACAGACTTAAAAATCTAGAATGTGTTAATTGAGGGTGTTACAATTTAAGACTCATAGCAGTTAATCCTCTTGTTGCAAAGCTGGCAAATTATTAATTTACTGAAGCATCATCAGACCCTGTGGGCTGAAAACATAAGGTATTCAAATATTATACCGTATGTTTCTGCTTGTAGCAGTTTACAGTATGCCCTAGATTTTCACATGCAAACTTGCATTGCAGTTAAAAAATGCTATGTACTGTATACACTTCCTCCTACAATATATCAAACTTCATCCTTGAGATAACAAAGACACAACACTCAATATCTGTTGCAAGCACACATTACAGCTGACGAGTGTTCTCTTTCTGCAATCCTCTCTAACCTTCCAAACACCAACAAAGAAACCCATGTTTATTGGAGATGTTTTGATTATGTTTTAAATGAATAGACTGAATTTTTGTGGAGAGAAATGTGCTTTTGTGTATAACTGTTTATTTTCTAAATGTATTGGAAGGTAGGTTCATATATAAATACTTGCAGACACGTTCATAATATGATCTAGCTTTGAACCCAATGTTTAATCTTTCTGAAAGATTCATAAAAGTATGGTAAGAAAGGTGGGTAACAGTATGGGTCCTTTCTTCTACAGCAAAGGAGGGAGAAGGACTGGTAGAATAATAATAATTGTACCAATAGATAGTTGATATGTTACAGACTTATGAGCCATACAGAGTTCTTTATCAGGTGTAGCCAGGACAGGTTCTTGGCTACCAGTCTGCCCTCACTGGCAGTAAGCCCTGGTAAGAGCAGGCCTGCCAGTACTTATCATGGGTTTTCCCCCACTCCCTGCAGTGCCCTTGAGTGACAGGGGGGTGGTGGAGCCAGGCCTGGGTTCACCCAATTCTGAGTCAGACCTGGTGCCCTCCTCCTGGCTGTACTTAAGGGAAGTGCCGCCCAAATTTAGTCAGTGTGCCTCTCCCCACTTGAGAGATGCAGGTCACACACAGGTTGCCTGAATACTGGCCTTTCTTGTTCCTCTTCACCTTGGGGGAGAGTGAGTGTGCACCTTTACCCTGATCCTGAGAGAGGATCAGGGAAGAGCAAGGATTGCTGCAGGGGCCCTTGGCCCGTCTGCAGGTCCAGGGACCATCCAAAGCTGGATACTACACCAGAGACTGCGTAGGGCAGAGGCCTGCTGTGACTGCATTGAGCTGAACAGAATAAATCGTTCCTGTTTCATATACCTCCTGCTTGGTGTGTGATCTTACTGGGGAAGGAGAAGGATTGTTTCTATCATAGGAGATCGCCTCCATACATATGGAGGCACTGCACTGATAGAGAACCATGCTGGGTATGTACCCCAGAAACCTGTCCTGTGTCCCCACAAACAAACATCGGCAGACAACTCAGCCCTCTTGCTTACCAACAGGTAGCATGCACCCCACAAGCTGTAATGGCAGACTCTCCCATCAGGTGGGGCAACTACTGTTACATTTGAAGGCGATGCTGAGATGCTGCTCAATAGGACAGGTTTTCAGCGACGCAAGACTGGAAGTTATCAGATAAGCTTTCAGAGCAAGTACTGACAAGAAAGGGAGGCCAGGTGTAGTGTCACATGAACTGCAGCCTATGCTGATCCATAGGGTGAACTGTGTGGAGACAAAGGCTATTGCTGGTCTGAGTCGCCCTGAGGACTGGTAGGCGTATAATGCCTAAAGGGGGTGTCCTGGCTAACGTGTTTCAGGGGCCTCTGGAGAGGGTCTGCGATGCCCGTGCCACAGCAGGGCAGCGTAAAAGTATTGCTAGTGAGTGTCTTAGGCCTCGGGCATGGTCACCGCTTAGGCGCTGACCCGTGCTGAGGCGCATTGGTGCTTACCAGTGAGCCCCTACAGCCGCAATGAGAACGGCTTTAGTAGGGGCTCGCCTACGCTTCCGCAAGCGTACGGTAGCGTAGGTCTTAAACAAATTTTAGATTTGGCGCTCGCCGGAGCACAGGGCCGGTCACAATGAGGGCGAACCAGCTCCATGATGTCACTGGCCGCGCCCCCCGGACGGCGTGCGGACCAAGGCCAGGGAAAGCACCCGCTTTCCCTCAGCCTCCGCGCGCCTCAGCACGGGAGAAGGCACCCTGGACGCAGCCTTAGGAGGGGTGCCTGACGTACAAGGTGCCTATACCCCTCTACTGGAAGAACGCTCAGAGAACTACGATGGAGCTTTGCTAGCCTGGGGTATATTTAAAGAAAAAGATACCAGTGCAAAAAATACGTTACAAAATAGAAAAATATTTTATATAGAAATAAAAGAAACACAAATGAGTGCTATAAAAAAAAACTAAATTGTTTAAACAAACATAAAATTAAAACGGTACAAAGTTACCAGAGGGTCCTTGTGCATTGTGAATTCAGCGGTTAGCAAAAGCAACAAAAGTAGCAGTACAGTGGTTCAGGCAATGCTGCTAGGGAAAGATCCCGCTCTCAGCTCATCAGTGCAGGCAGTGAAATTACCAGAGGCTCCTTGTGCATTGTAAATGTAGCAGTTAGCAAGGGCAACAAAAGTAGCAGTACAGTGGTACATTCAATGCTGATAGGGAAAGATCCCGCTCTCAGCTCGTCAGTGCAGGCAGTTCACGTCTCAGTAGTTTGCAGTGTAGACCAGATGATCCATCTCATGTTTGTCTCCACTCCCCACCGAATAGGGAATGCACCCGCTCCCGGCTAACTGCCCTCAGCTTGTACCGGTCAGGGAAGGCACCCGCTCCCAGTATGATGTTTCTAGTGGTCACGTGGCTTCACAATCAAAGATTCACAAACTCACAATAAAGCTGCAGACATAGAACACTGCGCTGCTCAGCCCAATCTTTGAATGAAAAAGTGCAAAAATCACCAAAATGGGGAATTTATTATAAAAAGTACTAAATAGCAAAATATATATGTAGAGTAAAAATGGAATAAAAAGCACACAATCTATTTCCTATCCAACTCGTTTCGTATCATTAGAGACACTTCATCAGGGTGTTTGATTCTGGAAATGTGTGCTATTTAAACCCAAATGCAACTTAAAACTTGGCATAGAGTTCCAAGACAATTAAGCCACCACATAGCCCATTGGTGGATCTATTAAGCAATTAAATAAACAGCTGTAATTACTTCAGAGTGAACATGCAAGATCACATTCTACAAAAATCACTTATAAAGAACTAATCATAGAAATTATACATTTGGCTGAAAATTCTAACTATACATAACTTGAAAGATTCCTTAGCAAATAGATATTGTAACCTTGGGAGTCTGGAATGACAAAAAAGTCAATATTAGAGTCAAATGAATTACTTAGAACTAGAGAACCAATATTGATATTATTTGGACTTATAACAATTAATAAATATTATTATGGTCCAAAATATCAACGGCAGGAATAAACGAATATATAGAAATAAAAGATACATTCTTCTTATAGATAGGCTGTCATAGATACACATGAAAGAGATTATAGGAGTGATATAATAGCAAGCTCTTCATTTAACCCCATAGGGACCATGGTGTTCAATTGGAATATCCAGTAGCTCTCGTCTAGAGTGTTATTTGATCCCAACCCAAAAATACCTATTATGTACCATTTACCGAAAATTCATAAAAAATTGGACAATCCCCCAGGACGTCCCATCATATCTGGGATTGGAGCCATTGGCCAGCAAAGCGAATCCTGACCCCGCAGCCAGTTTGTGTCCATCAGGCAAGAATTCTTTTACGATGGACAAACCTGCTCACCGATCGGGAACCAGGACATCCCTGAGGTCAGGATTATTATTTTTACTTTTTTATTTTTTTAAGCGTAATAGATTATTGCAAGCAATGTGGAATGTTTCATCAAGTGCTAAGAGCTACAGAACTGGGTAAAAAACATCATTATTTAGCTTGTAATATCAATGCAGTCTATGCAGAGAATTATGTTACTGTTTGTAAAAGAAAATGCTGTATGAAATATTTTGTATATAAAAATTACTTGGATTGAATTGTTGATTCCAAACAGATGTTTTAGCATGATTAGAATGACTCACAATTTACTGCTGCTTCACTTTAATAAACATGCCTTATTACATTCAACTGTTATCTCAAATACTTGAAAGTTAGTTGGAAGTAACTGCATCCTATTAAAATGCTACATTACTTTACCTCAGCAGAGCAAACCAATATTTATAAGGTAGGCACATTTGCAGCAAACAATTAGTTTGCATTGAATAAAAGTATTATATACATTAATATATTTAATATATTTCAACTTTGTATGCATGGATTCCATAGTTCTGTAACAGTATAATAATATATATGTAGCCGTCTCCCCCCCCCCCCCCATCCCAAGTGAGATTGGGGTGGGTAGGTGTATCTGACTACTTCTCAGTGTGGTGCGGTACCTGTTGGCAACGAGGAGAGCTGAGCTTCCACCACGGGGAACTTGGGGTATGTACTTACACTCAGTGCAGCGCCTCCACTGATGAGGGATCCCAACGGGGTGGGAGTGTGCCCTCACCAAAACCCACATACAGTAAATACACACCGTGTGAATAAACAGTATTTACTGAGCATGAACTGTAACTTCAATAACACTCTCTTTGCATAACATCAAACAATATATGAATAAGAGTGCATCACTCTGAATGCATACCATCCCCTCACCCACTTGTCCATCATCACATTCCCCTCAGTCTCTTGAGTGTCAACAACAATAAAGACCAGTGTGAGTGTGAGGGATAGCGCTTCCCTGTGTTGGGGCCCGGTGGTGCACTTAATGTATACTACCTCCCTGACCAGTCCTGGTCAGGAAAATCCTTGGACTAAGCAACACCGCACAGTGATCCCACGGATTGCTGCGCTGCTCTCTGCAGGAATGGATGCACACGCTGACTCCCCAGGGAAAAGAATCTCCAGCCGGAATGATCCTTGAACACAGTCTCTGATACACGCTGTACTGACAGTCAGGCACTGTCATACAGAAATCCTCTTGCTCTCTAAATATGGTGAAGGAGTCCCTGTCCTAAGGCCGACCCTATACCATACAGCTTCCTCTGGTGTCATAGGGGACTAACTGGGCCATGGGGTATACCTCTACCCTAGTCCCTGCACGCAGAAGAACTCTCCCTGTAGCTTCTGTCTGATCCCAGACTCTGGCAGCTCACCACATGCTTAATGCATGCATTAAATAGACATAGTTGGTCTTAGGTCAAAAGGGGAGGCAGGGGGTGGGAGAAGGGGAGGGAGGATATGGGAAGGGGGGGTGGAGGGCAGATGATATGAATAAAATATATTATATAAAATAATATATAAGATGGAAACAATAAACAATAGTTTCAATGACTCACACGGCCTAGTGTTAGCCTTTTCCCTCAGAGAAGAATGGAGTAGGTAGGGTGTAACATATATCCTCTAAAAAAGAGGAATATTTAAAGAAGAAAAAACTCACACGGCCTTGTGTGAGCCCCTTCCCTCAGTAAATGGTGTTCTCAATCTGAAGGGAATCAGTCTCGTCTTCTTTCCAATGCTCCCAATGGAGGCAATGCATGAATGGCTCCTCTCCCAGGTGCCCATATACCAAGAAAAGGGCAAAGCCTGGATTAGTAGCAATAAAGGTTTATTTCAACAAGTAAAAGTATAAAAACTATGTAGCACTCACACAAAGAGCAAACAGCCCAATGTCAGCCGTGGGTCTGTCCGGTGAACCCTTCTCTTCCAGTTGAGCTCCCGCTAGCGTGTCCGACAGCGGGACCGTAAGGGAGGATCTTTCCGGAAGTCCGGCGGCTACCTGGGTCCCTCACACAATGAGCTCTGGCTGGGAACTACGCGTTTCGCAGTGATGCTTCGTCAGGTTCCTCACTGCGAAACTTCAGATTGAGAACACCATTTACTGAGGGAAGGGGCTCACACAAGGCCGTGTGAGTTTTTTCTTCTTTAAATATTCCTCTTTTTTTTTTACACCCTACCTACTCCATTCTTCTCTGAGGGAAAAGTCTCACACTAGGCCGTGTGAGTCATTGAAACTAATGTTTATTGTTTCCATCTTATATATTATTTTATATAATATATTTTATTAATATCATCTGCCCTCCACCCCCCCCTTCCCATATCCTCCCTCCCCTTCTCCCACCCCCTGCCTCCCCTTTCGACCTAAGACCAACTATGTCTATTTAATGCATGCATTAATTTTGTGTATTTCCAATATCTTTTATTTTTCCGAGTTCAGCACCTTGCGCTGACCACTACACCACCTTTATTGCCGCTATAAGAAGATCCCGGGCTTCATCTTCTCCTTGGTCCAGCCGCAGAAACACAACAAGGGCTAGTATATACTCCCCTTTTTTTCTTCTTGATGTCACACTAGTCCACAGGCGTTATATTTCCATACGTCATATAAGGTAGGGAGCGCCCCAGTTTTCCCCTTTTTGTTTTTAGCTCACCACATGCAACTGGCACTGGTGATATAACACACACTGAACAACTAGAAAGCAACACCCCTTCTTCCTATGAGGGGCCTCTCACTGACACAGCCAAATAACTGCTGTGGCTGCACTTCAAAGCCACACTGTATATTCTAGTCAGAGCACACAGCACGGCAGCTGTGCCACTGACTAGACTTACACACACCTAAGGGCAGGGTCCCTATCTAAGGGGCCTTCGCTAAGAACTTACCCACTAACCTAGTGGTGAGTGGGACCTACCTGGGACCTGGGGGTAACCTGGCCTAGTGTAAAAGCCTTGCTCCTTACACACTTCCTCCCCCTTCCTGCTCCCCGCTCCAACTGACAAACGTGGTCCCTGCAATATTGTAGCCTTCCTCCACAGGAGAAGCTGCAAAACCCTATTTGCTGGCTGGCTGCACGTGATGTGAGTGAAAGGGCAATCCCCAGAGGCTGCTGGGAATTGTAGTCCACTCAGGATCTTGGTAGCATTGGGACCGCGTGCGCTATCCTTACTGTGCCTGTGCGATCCTGTAATGGCTGTTGCTATGCTTAACTGCGCCTGCGCAACCTCTAGAGAGCCTTCCTGCCTCTCTGCCTTACGAATGGTGAACCGGGGATCCAAAGGGGACCTGGCTACATATATAATAATAATAATATAACAGTAGCTAGACGAGAAGTATTACAAGCAGGAAAAGCAAGAAGGGAGAGAGAAAAAAGATTGAAATTAAAATAAATAATAACAAAATAATAAGACGTACATTGTTATTAGAGACTGAAGAACTGTCATAATTCGAGCCACAGGTTTTTTTGTGACGATTTGAATGTAAATGTTGTGCAAAATACCAAAGGCGGATTAAACAGTAACAAATGTGGGCGGATGCTCCTAAAACTGCTGTTGTTTTTGCTTCACCCTCCCTTTCTGCGCATGGCAGGACATCTGCCGATGAATGTGTATACATTGCATTAGAATGTGCAAGCATTCTATCCTTCGCGCACCAAAGTTTGAAAGATAAAAGAGAGAGGCGAATATGCCGATTGGAGACTGAGTTGCGAGTATCCTCAGCTGCAAAGAAATGCCGCATCTGCAAACAAATTCCAATAGAGGGGGATGGAATGGCCCAGAAGGGTCATAGGGTGTGCACCTTGCACTATACCAATTGTGAAAGGAGGGAAAACTAAATGGTATAACCTGTGTAGTGTAGGAACAAAAACTGCAATAAAGTGTGGAGGTGGTGCTGGCAGGGAAGGGGTTAATATTGAACAAAAGGATAAAGAGAAGTTCCCTATATGCCGCACAAGAAAACACCTGTACCTGTATTAAAACTTACTATTTATTAATAAACAATTAAAATATATTTATTGCAGCAGTAGTGTAACCAAAAAATTAAAAAGTAAATTAAAAACGGAGAGGTTAGCTGTATGCCTAATTCGGACTAACAATGTAGATAGAAACCACTATTGTAAGTATGAGTGTCCGACAACTATATGATTATACTAGAAGTGGTAGTGGTTCTGTAACAATTTTAATGTCTTTAGAACACTACTCCCAAATGTTGAGGGATGTACCTAAAATAATGTATAGATACAAAAAGAGTGTGGTTAAGCCTGGTAGAGTGTAGATCAAATATACATACACATTTGTGCCAGGCCGTCAGGTTCAAGATTAAATGAGCCTGTGGGTCTGTTATGATAAGCTTCAGCAGCCGTCGCAAGATCACAAGGTATGTGTCTTGTACTTAGAACCATACACCAGATAAGGAGTAGTCAGAGTGTTGTGCTTCCTATTGAAGTCTCCGAAACACTCTGAAAGAAGGTTAGGCAGCAGACCTCTCCGATATAGCCAGCGAACTAGGTGGTAACGCTTAGCTTGCCCTACATATGTTTCACCTGTAGTGGCTTCATCGGCTGCTGAAGCTTATCATAACAGACCCACAGGCTCATTTAATCTTGAACCTGACGGCCTGGCACAAATGTGTATGTATATTTGATCTACACTCTACCAGGCTTAACCACACTCTTTTTGTATCTATACATTATTTTAGGTACATCCCTCAACATTTGGGAGTAGTGTTCTAAGGACATTAAAATTGTTACAGAACCACTACCACTTCTAGTATAATCATATAGTTGTGGGACACTCATACTTACAATAGTGGTTTCTATCTACATTGTTAGTCCGAATTAGGCACACAGCTAACCTCTCCGTTTTTAATTTACTTTTTAATTTTTTGGTTACACTACTGCTGCAATAAATATATTTTAATTGTTTATTAATAAATAGTAAGTTTTAATACAGGTACAGGTGTTTTCTTGTGCGGCATATAGGGAACTTCTCTTTATCCTTTTGTTCAACAAATTCCAATAGCTGCAAAAAAAATTGCCCACCTCTTATTCTTATAACGCAAATGTTTTGTTTCTTGCACAGCTACTTTAACAGTACAAGTGTGGAAACAACAAGTGGAATAAAGGATTCACATGAAAGATCATACGTGTAAAAATGGAAATGCAATATAAACTTTTACTGTAGATATCATTGATCAGCATTTATTTTTGAGAAATTAATTTGGTTATGATAATCTCTTGTACTGATGTCGATTTTGATATCTTTTTTTTTCAACTTAAATTTTATTGGTTGCTCACATGGTTTACAGATTTTGATATCTTTTAATGGACCAACAAGAGTGTTGATGGAAGTAATAATGTGAACACAGGATTTGACATTTCCAGGTGTTTTCTTCATATGATAGAGAAATATGTGAGATTTTAGAATCACCTCTACCCCCGGCCAACAGAAGCGGGGCCACAAAATAAATCATGACACGGTGTAATATGTCATGTGTTGTTGTTCATCTGAGGTATTTACCTTATTTTAAGACCTGCTAAGGAAAAGATGATTGTTATTATACCTTGATCTGTAAAACCATAGAATTCAAAGAGGGTGTACTTTCTTTTTCAATCGACTGTACATAGCATCTTCCTTTAGTGGTGCTCATTCAGCATTTTGCCATGGAGGTACACATATTGTATTTTGTAGTGTGGTAGAGTTACACTCCATTACTTGAATGATGGCTGTTCCCACCTCACTGGAATCCCTAGGCAGGACATACTCTGACATGAGAGCTACACCCTTTAACCTCTGACAGAACAAAGGAGTCTCTTTCCCCCTAGTCATTCGAAGGTTATACTCCCAGGCCATTGCTTACAGACAACAAAAACAAACAAAGCGCACAACACTCATCGTGAAAAATGTAATAAGCAGTGTTTTATATATAAGGTGTTTCAAGGTTATGCGTACATCAAGATTGATTTAATCAGGCATATAGCCACAGTGTGGCAGTTACCGACAGCTGCAACCAGGAACCGCCGAGATTTCTCTCCCCCTTCCGCGCACTAACTTCAGGTGCAAATCAGATGGAGTACCGGAATACTGATGTCTCGGCCACAGTCTCAGTGTCCAGCATATGGCGCTAATACGTCCGATAGATCCTCAGGGAAGAGATGTCTTTCTCTCACAGATATCCTCCAGGTTCCTTGCTGCAGACCTCACTACACATCCGCACGGGTCAAACAGCGTGGTGACGTGGTCCCGTGGTCCCGTCTATGACGTATGGACGCTCAATGCGGCTCGTAAGGTGTTCTGATCTACTCTGTGTAGGAGTATTTGCCAGTCCTGCTTCAAACCTCACTGCGCAACCTCAGGGGCAAGCGACGGCACATGCGCAGAGGATTAGAAATCCACTCGGTACACAGATAAATCGAGTGACTTTACAAAATAAAATATACCTTGGAATATAGATATTAAAAAATATATAGGTTGAATGGTATCCCTGAATGGGATTCCCTGAAGAAGTGGCCTTTGAGCCACGAAACGCGTTGGAGAGATACCATTCAACCTATATATTTTTTAATATCTATATTCCAAGGTATATTTTATTTTGTGAAGTCACTCGAAAACAACAAATTTATCCTAACACTGAACACATGAAGTTACAGACTGACATGACTTACTGGACGAGTTCCCCCTCACTCTGGGTCCACTAAGATATGACTGGAATCTTCCACCCTCCGCTTATATACCCCACAGTGACATCACTAGTCAATATCACTACTAGGGGACCTCTTAACTTTCTACAATGTATCAGTGACCTCACTGGGCACTTTCTAGAAGTTTGGGATGGCTTTGTGTCTGCCCAGCAACTCCACCTAATGGAATAGTAGACTGTTAGCTATAGTTAATCCCTTCTAGAACGATTAACCTAATAAAGTAACATAGTATACTCCCAAAGTTGCTACACATGCAAAATCTTTTATTAGTTATTATATATTCTGATTTTGATATCTGTTATTGTGCTTTTGTATGTAGACTTCTGGGTGGGTAATAAAAGAATAATGCGGATTGGAAATGTGTGATTTCGATCACTGTGCTATTTGTTCACTGTATATTGCATGTTAAAAATGATAGGAAATCTCTTATTTGAATAGAAAAGTTTTATTTGCACCTTTAAATCATATAAAATGTCATTCCAATGAAAAAATATTTTTTAACTTCTCTAGCTCTGTAATAATTTACATTTCTAGATCACAAGACTTTTTTTATTTTACAATGTTTTGTCCCAGTTTTCATATTCCATTTTGCATATGTTTGATTTTGAAACACCAGCACAATAAAGAAAGACAATGTGAGAGCAGGAGTTTAGTACACTGGCGACACACTTTATTCGAGCTCGGCTAGTCCCACGAATTCGGGTATACCCGGGTGTATTGAGGTTTGTGACTGTTTTCTGCCCGAGTGCATTGAGTTATTTTCCGGCAGGGATTGAAGCATTTTATTCCCGCTGGCTGCAATACTGCACAGTATATATATATATACTGCATTACAATTCATGAATTTATGCCATCTGGTAGACACGCGAAGCATTGCAGCCTATTAAATCCTAATCATTATCATTTAACAGATCAGCCGCCCATCAGCCAGGCATGAACCCAGGCTGGGAAGGTAAATGCAACGGGGCTTGCCAGAGGTGAGGAGCGGCGCATTCCAGGTATCTGCCAGGTACATACCGGGTATTTGCTCGAATAAAGTGTGTCGGTGCAGTATGTGATGCTTTTATGTAGTGTTTCAAGTGCAGATACTTGTTTCTATTACTTGATAGATGTGAGGTTCACTGTTAGCAGCTGGGGACAGCATGCAATACAGAATCATCTTATGCAAACCCATTCTACTGTTTCCAGGGCAACAAGAAATTATTTGAAAAGAAATGTGGAAAAAAAAAAAGAATATGTGTTATCCAATAGCTAACAAAGGGATTGTGTAAGTGTTAAAATTACATCCACTTAAAATGTACTAATGTATTTTTTTTTAAATCTAATGCATTTTACTTTAATTGTAATACACAGAAGAAAATTGGACATGTCTTAAAACATTGGTTAAGAATACAAAGAGCAGACCTTACATAAAATCAAATATTGTACTGTCTGTAAACTAACTGTATTTGATAAGTAGCTCACCGTGTAAGTACAGCCACAATACGGTAGAAATGTGTTTAATTGTACACTACATTACATTATTACATATGTAGCACCATGCTATATTTCCCTAGCCTGGCATATAAATCCTGGTAATAGCAGGCAGTGCTAGGGTTGATAAGCCACAAGCTGGTGAGATCGCATTCCTCCCATGTCTCAATATTGTAGCAACTTCCAGGCACATGTCTGGGTCTGTGAGCTGCTGGGACCACATGACAGGATGAGGGCCTTGCTACATTTGATTCTGTCCAGTTACTGGGAGAGAATAGCTTGGCCCCTCCGACTGTATAAATATGTGGGTTCCTCCAAATTAATTGAGTTCTGCCTCGCCCCTTAGGAGATGAGTCTAGTCCTGGTCCAGTGCTAGCTTTGGACTAGAGTGGTTTCTGCCTTACCACTTTGGCTAAGATTATACCAAGAGCTGCAGGGCGGCAGCGCTATTCTGTGACGTCACCCTGCGCTGCCGCCGAGCAGCATCTTGATTATACCGGTGTCACGGGAGACCAGGCATTTACACCTTTTTACCAGGATCATACATTTAGCAAAACGGGTAAAGTGAAATCAATTGTAAATTTATTCACAGGAAAAGGCATACACAAAATGCAACACTAACTACATAAGAAGAGAAACACTTACTTGGAAACTGGGGTAAAAAAAAACTAGACTTTCCTAGCTGCTGTTCACTCTAAAAAAGAGTTTTTCCTTGACCGGGACTTAGCTCCAAACGTCCTGGAACTAAAATCGTCTTGAAATCCCAACCGCGACCGCTACGTTCGTTTATGAGAAGCAAAAAGCTGGACTTCCCAGTAGATTTTTCTGAAGCCGGTGCCTTGCTAATCGCGCAAGAGCACTTTTGAACACATTCAAAAAGCCCGCTGCAGTTCTGGTGCTGAGAATCTGCGGACTGATTGGCTGAGAGGTTTCTTATAGAATTTTGGAGTTCATTCACAAAATACTACAGCCAATCACAGAGTGGGATCTTTCTTTCTAGCCAATCAGAGTGATGCCGCTCTGGAAAGCCGGGTAAGCGGGGAATCTGAATCTGCCAAGGGTCATGCGCAAGTTTGTCACCTTAGTCCCTTTATTCAAATGCCACCTGCTGGGTCAGACTCCTCCAAGTCTGGTGAAACAAATGGTATCCCGAATGACTTTCATTCATCCCAGGATGTGGGTACCTTGCTACCCAAATGGTCTTCACACCACAGGCATCCTCTGGTAGCTTTCAACTCTGATGTTATACAAACTTACTGGCACCAAACTTGGTAGCCTTGGTAGCCTGTCGGAACATTGGTTCTGAAAGTCCCAGCTCATTTACCGTGCACAATAGTATATACCATATTAAACAACTATTAATAAAATATACTTGTATATGTCCTAAGTCTCTGGGTATTGGGAATAGAATAGAAAGCTGCACTTTATTTTCTACTAGCCTTTATTCCCCACACACTATCTCATAGACGTGGACTGGACTCTAAGAGTCCCCTAACAAACTCATGTAGACCTTGTACCCTCCCCCCCCTAAGTGAGATTGGGGTGGGTCTGCTTCTCCAGCCACTTTCTAGGTGTAGTGCTGTGCCTGTTGGTAAACAGGAGGGCTGAGTACTCCGCGATGTTGTGGGGAGAAACAGGACAGGATCACAGGTAACCTTGGTTCTTGCTTGGTGAGGCGCCTCCAGTCAGCATGGGATGGCCCAGAGCAGGGGATGGCCCATACTGACACCTCTTCTTCTTTTGGCAGACAGTAAATCACACTGCTTTATATTTTCTTTTATAAGAAATGCTGCATGGTGCATGCTGATCTTATTTACTGCATGCTGATCTTATTACAGAGCCATTACATCCTTCCCTTCTTGCTGTGCCTTGACTCAGGCTTTAGGCCCAGGTCAGGCCTGTTGAACCTCTCCTCACATCTCCTTATGAGATGGAGGGCAGATGTTACTCACTCCACAAAGGGAGGAGAAAGAATGACAAGGACCACCAAATTTGGGAAAGTGCCAGTATTTATATCCTTTGGGGAGTGGCTGTAATACTGACTCATAACAAGTCAGATCTGGATACTTATAGGCCCTCACTTCCAGTGTGTGGTCCAATCAGTACCCACCTCTTCAGGTTGGCACTCTCTGGCTGTTGCTAAGGCCCCTCCTTGGATACTTATCCAAGTCTGCAAAAGCACACATGGCCTTAGGCAGGAATTATCCCATTCACTGCCTGCACATAACAGGGCTTACATTAGTAGAGCCCAGGAAAAAGACATAGCGGCCGGGAGGCTAGGCTATACTCATAATTATGGTTGGAGAGCCCATGAACCCCAATACAGGTTCTGGGCTAAATTGGCAGTAACTGGGTATCCCCTGTCAGGGAGAGTGAATTGAGACTATTAGAGACACTAAAGACACAATTACAATCAAATTAACCAGTAACAACCTATCTCCTCCAGCCAGGGGGGGGGGGGGATAATACACATACATCATAGATACATAGATCAGATTATATAAATGTTGATGCTTTGTATTAAAGGGAACTCAATAGGAACAAGGTGAACCTGAAAGGTAAATACTTAATACGATTTGTTCATAGACAAGCACATTTATTTAAACTTTAGGCAAACAAGATTGCTATAAAGAAAATCCATCAATCTCATTACAAGACATTAATCCCTCCAGGTTTATACATAAAAGAAAGTGACTAATTTCAAAGAAAATGTTGCCAAACATAATGTATAAAATATACTTTTTAGCCTATATGAGTAATTATGTTTTTACTTTAGGTTTAAAAAGTTTTAACTGATATATAATAACTGCAATATACGAAGGAAACACATACTGTAGTAATGTTAGTTCCAAAAGAGGCCAATGCATTAGGAATAGGTGTATGTGTAGGGGGAAAAGGTTAAGTGAGTGCTCTGGCACCTGGATCAAACAATAGTATGGGGTATAACCAGAGAAATCCAATGTGGGCAATGTGCATATAAGCAGTCCTACACCTTGGAAATGCTAAATTGACAGATGTCCCCTGAAGGATTGAAAACAGTGAGGTACCCCACACTTGATCAAACCCTCATTGGGGGTGTCTTCCAGGAATAAAATCTTCAGTCAGGGTATATGTACTCACAGTATAGGTGGAAGCTGCCCACTCCAGGAAAACCTCTGTGGCGTACCAACCGCTGCAGTTGAATCCAGTGATGAAGCATAGAAAAAAACAGCGCACAGCCAGGATAAGGGTCTTAAAAATACTTTTACTTTATTAGAACATGGTTAACAATAAGAGAAATACAGCCCTCCTACGCGTTTCGTACGGCTAGTACGTTATACTTTATCAAGGAGTAAAGATGTCATCTTCCCTGAGCATTTGTAAACTCTGAGACCCAGCTGTGTTTTCGCGCCAAAAACAGAGTGACATCATGACGCATGCGCCAGCCCCATGCATCCTCCAACGTCAGATGTCCAGCCCTTCAACCACACTGAGTCTCCGGTAAAAAGATAACTGTAAGGAATCGGGGGCCACGTTCCTTGCGGCGTGACCCCTCCTTACCCACTGCCCCTGTCCCCCGTCGCTACCCATGCCACCGCCCAGTGCATAACCTGAACTGTTACAGACTCTCAGCTGTGTTCTACTACTTCCTGGTCTCTCAGCCACTCACGAGCAGCTCCTCGACACGCCTCCGCCATGCCCCTCGTCCGGATTGGTCACTGTCACTTTAAATATCCTGCTTTGCCTTCACTTCCTTGCTCTGCATAGCTCCTTGCTACCTGTGTTGCCTGGAACCTGTGTCTTGCTCTCTTTGTGTTTATTCCTTTCAGCTACTGACCCGGCTCGTCTGAATACCCCCTCTGGCTCCTGAACTCGGCTTTCCTACTGACTACTCTAACCTCGAAGACCCTCGGACTCTGCTACAGATTTTGACTATGGAACTTTCTATATCCTCGGACTCGGCAAGTACTTGACCATTCTTTATCTACGTCCAGGCCTGGCTACGCTACTACGCCACATCCGGGACACGCCTCCTCTGCTGTTGGTGCGTATACTCTACATCCCACCTCAGTATAGGGGACTGGTCTGCTCTGCGGGCAGCACAGCGTGACAATAACATGTGGTTGCTCCTCCTCCCTTATGTTGCATCACCATCAGTCCTGGCGTCCTGATATCAGGGTATGGGACACAAGTGCCCGCGCATGCACCAACTATTACCCCCAAGGAGCAAACCCACACCACTGGCAGTGAGCGGCTTCACAGGATGGAGAGACAAACATAAACATACATAATGAAACAGCTAAAAAGATGATACTGTTGTTATTTTATAAGAAAAATTATCAAAACAAAATTTCCAATAAGGGAAAATGTCAAAATGTTTCTCTGTAAACATACTCTCGTGTGATACAAAGTAGACAATGTATCTCCTATTAATTATAGGATTCACATATTCTCTGTACTAAGACAGATTAATCATAAGCTACATAATGTATAGTAATGCAAATAACACATAACAAATGCCCTTTTTGCCTGTGTGAATTATAGAAACTACCTAATCCAATAGAAGGCAAGAAAAACTAACTCACTTGCAAAAATGTAATAGAATTATATATTAATGACCACTAGCATCAATTGCCTGTATATTGTATCACATATACAGTAATTGTATAGGAGGATACATCATTTTTCATAATACCCTTTGTATGTACAGTATAAATCCTCAATTAGGGCAATAAACATGGATTTCCAATTTTTATTCTTAAGTCAAAAAATGACTAAGGTTCCATTCAACATTAATACCTTCAGGTGCCCGAGTTCTTAAAGTTAAAATCCAAAAGGATTCTCTACAGTCCAGCAAATTGATTTTTTTTCCCCCTCTTTCATTCATGACGACTATTTCAATAAACAAAACAAAAGAAAAAGAAAGAAAGCTCCCTGTTTTGCCATTTGGCGACGCCACATAGAGTCATGTGATCGTGACTGACCAATGAGACACTGTAAAGCAATTTACTATCAGAACACGGGCCACTGAGCTCCTATCAACATTACAATAAATGGTCACATGACACGAAATAGCCAATTGCGGCTGGTTAAGCTTATGTAACTCACTTTGAAGTATGGGAGTGACGTAACCTCAGAGGACCTATCACAGCCTGACATCAATTATCCAATAAGGTGAAAGCTATGTATAAATATTTGTCAGAAACACTTTGAAACTGCCCCCGATGAAGCCACAACGGTGAAACATATGTTGGGCAGGCTTGGCGCTACTACCAGGTGCGCAGGCTAGTCGGAGAGGTCTGGTGTCTATTTTCAGTTAGAGTGTTTCGGAGCCTTCGTCATGGGAAGCACAACACTGACTACTTCCTTCATAGTAGGTAATTTGAGTGAAAGACACATACCTTGTGATCTTTAAAGGGCCATATAGCTACTATTTGAGCATTGGGCTACCACTTGCTAAGCTGTTTCACCAGGACAGACCTACAGGCTCAGTTATTTCTGAACCTGATGGTCTGGCAATACTGTGTATATGTATTTGCATACAGATGCTGTATTTGAACACTCCATCCACTATTGTAGCTATGCACACACAGAACTAGCAACCCTCTCTATCACTCATCTATTTAAGAGTAGTCTTCATACGACCTACAATTGTATTGCAATAGCTATTACCACTGTTAGTATAATTATATAACAGTGGGACAATCATTTATTAATAGCTATTCCTAATTTACACTGTCGTTTTGAACTATAGCACACAGACACCTCCTCCATTTTTAATTTATTTTAATCAATTTTGGTTCACTGTATAGTTGCTGCAATAAATATATTTTAATCATTTCATCAATAAATAGTATTTTTAATACAGCTAAGGGTGTTCTCTCCAGTGTGGCAAAACAGGGAGCTTTCTTTCTTTTTCTTTTGTTTATTATTGTCCATATTCCCAGCCAGCACCACCCCCGCCCCTTTTTATTGCAGCATTTTGTCCTGTTACTTCACAGGATATCTACACACCCCCCTCCCTCCCTCCCCTATTTTTGGTGTTGTGCGAGGTACACATTTTGATCCCGTTTGAGGTCATTTTCTTCTTCCGTGACTATTTCAATACCCATAAATGAAAAGTTTTTAATGCCACCATGCTTGCACTCCGAGAAGTGTTTGGAAACTGTGTGTGATACTGTACGTCACCTTTCTTGATAAGTCTCAAGTGTTCCATTATTCTGATTTTTAGAATTCTGGTGGTCCTCCCTACGTATCTCTTCCCACATCCACACGTCAGTAAGTAGATAACATTCGCTATTACAGTTGATAAAATTATTAACCATAAACTTCTTATGTGGTTTGTGGGAAAAGAAACATACCGAGGGTTTCGTATATGAACAAGCCTTACAGGCTCCACAACTATAAGCTCCTTTGGTCAGAAAGGTAGATGTTTTCTTGGTTGGAGTATTTACTACACTAAGTGCTACAAATGAAGCAATATTTTGTGCACATCTATAAACAAATCTGGGTCCTGAATCAACAAACGTACTTAGATTATGGTCCATTTTTAGTAGGTCACAGTGTTTAAATATTATAGATTTAACTTGATTGCTGCACCTATTGTACTGTGATATGAATAAAGGCACTTCATCTTTAATATGTTCTGCCTTACTGTCCAAACCCCTCCCACTTGAGGTGGGACTGTAACATACAGAGTAAATGTGTGCCATAGACAAGGGGTGCGCAAACTTTTGCTCCTGCGCCCCCCTGCCTTGTATCCCCCGGTGCTCGCAGTGGGGGGGATTGAGTGTGTGTGTGAGGGGTGGTGGGGAATTGAGTGTGTGTGAGAAAATTGAGTCTGTGTGTGGGGGTTATTGAGTGTGTGTGGGGGGAAGGAATGGAATGTGTCTGGGGGGATTGAGTGTGTGTGGTGGGAGGATTGAGTGTGTGTGGTGGGAGGATTGAGTGTGCATGTGTGTGTGGGATTGTGTGAGGAGCAGGGTTGAGTATAAGGGAGAGAGGAGCTGGGGATGTGAGAGAGGGGATGAAAGAGGAGGAGGGGGAGGGAGTGTGAGTGAGGGCATGGGACTAAGAGAGAGGGGATGGAAGAGGGAAATGAGAGAGAGGTGGGGGAAATAGAGAGGGAGGAAGAGTAAGAGAGGGAGTGAAACACAGAAGGGTGAAAGGGGACAATGAGGGGAGTGTATGAGATGGAAGAGTGTGAGAAGGGGGAGAGAAATAGAGGTGTGTGTGAGAGGGGGTGGTGTAAGGCAGCTAACACGGGAACCCCGGTAGAAACGCTAGATTTATTTTGTGTTTTTTTATGTGGGGAGCCTTTAAAAAACATTGTAGTGGGGACACTTTAACAGGGTGCATTTCCTGTCTGAGAAGTTTTGAAACTGTGTGGAGAGCTTCAGCCTAGCACTGAGCAGGTTAATTCAGAGCAGACTGTCCTAATTAACCTGCTCCGCTGACTTGTTACAGTAGCTCATTTTAAAAAGCCTGCAGCATTCACTGCAAAGGAGATCTCTAATCCATGGAACACCCTGGACTGCTGGAGAGATCAGAGGAACTACTTGTCTCTGGCCATGAAGGTACTGGACCTTGGACCGTTGTGGAGAGAAACCCTGCACACAGACTTACAGAATCCTACCCCCAGCCGAAAGTAACTGACTTGTTTATCTGAATGTTGATGGTAAGGGGCATTACCCCCCAACCCATAGATAGGGTGTGGTCTAGTCAGTGCTCCATAAGAGAGCTATCCCTGTATAGCCCTAGTAGGTTTGGGCTATTATTCTGTCCTATTCCTGTGCAATAGTCCCTGGTAAGGGCAGGTTTGCCAGGAGTTAATATGGGTTTGCCCCAAATACTGTAATTCAGTTGGTCAGAGAAGGTAGTGCTCAGGCCTTGTGTCATTCAAAGGCACAGGGGTGGGTCCACTGGATCTGTACTAAATGAACGACCAATTCCTGTCTTAGTGAGTTCCTCTCCACCTTTGAGAGAGGATAGTCTGTTCCAGCAAGCTGCCAGGGCGCCCTCCCTCTGGGAGAGGGGAGAGATATTCCTCTTACTTCACAAGGGAGAAAGAGAAGAGCAAGGACAGCTCCTAGGGCCCAGACTAGGAGTGGTGTCCAGGGACATCCTGAAGGTGATAACCTTTGAGTGCTGTGTGCTGTGATAAAGACTTTGCTAAATCAAGAAGGACCAATAAAGAACATCTGCTTTTATCTATACTTCCTGCCTGAGAGTGGAGTATATTGGGAGGAGGGGTATACAACTCTTTTGCACGTACTTCACCCCACACAACTGGGGGCTGCACAAGATGGAGGCGCTGCACCAGTAAGAAGAATTTGGGCACAGCCCCAGAAGCCTGGCCTGTTATCCCCCATGTCATCGCGGGAGACTCAGGGTCCCCTGTTACCAGCATGTATGCACCAACGAGACCCATGTAATCAGAGAGCTATTTCCCTTGGGAGACCCTATGTGAGATTGGGTGGGGGAATCACCGTTATCCCTGTTTTGTTAGTTTGTTTTCCTTTAACGCTGTTTTTGCTGAAACATAAGCTGTGTTTTTTATGTTGTTTTTAAACTCACCAACTCATAAATGCCTATTTTTTATTTCCCCCTGAAAACATCTCCTGTGCTAAAAACCTCTGCACACATCTCTTACAGGCCCAAAATATTTAGTTGTGCCACTGTCTACTGCTATACATTTGTTGGTTCTTGTTAGTCCGACTCGGTCTGCAACAAGTACCCAATACTTTTTGTGGTGACAAGGATGGAATCCTGCTGCTGTTGAGGAGTACTGTAGGCCACAGCATCGGGGCGCCGTGCAGAGACGGGGACGGGATTGTGCAGCAAGCATTCTGGCTAAGTCTGCAGCTTAAAAAATGAGTGCATTGGGACACATCAAATTATTTTATATAAATTAATCTGCATAATGAGACATTTATTTAGAAATATTTTCATTTTTTTTTTTTTGTCAAATCAGATAAACATTCCTGCTACACAACGTTTGTGGGGCCAAAAACATATGCAATTATACTCTGGTTAGTTGCATTACAATTAATTTGTAATAAAATAGCTTTCTACCACTCACATATATTAAAAGGTTAAGAAATATATTTTTTATAGTGGCCCATACACTCGGGACGGGCCCCATGAAGGCATGGAATCAGGAGTCTTTGGCCGACTAGTCTGCACATTTCTCCTACTTCTTCCAAACCTACTTGATTTAATCTTTTGTTCCAAATTTAAAAAGCAGACTACCCTAAGAATTTATTGTATTACAGTATGTTACTTAAAATGTTACAGAAGAATAGTTAATGTTTAGAGCAGCATACTCACGAATCTCAAGTAGATGCAAAAGAAGTAGAGCACAGCCAAGTAGGAGCAAGGTGAGGATCCAAGGTACAAAAAATCTTTATTAGAGGTCCCAACGCATAAAAGAAAAAGCTTTCTACTTCTTGGTAAAGAACATCCTGTTCGAAACGCGTAGAAAGCTTTTTTTATGCTTTGGGAACTCCAATAAAGTTTTTTGTACCTTGGATCCTCTCCTTGCTCCTACTTGGCTGTGCTCTACTTCTTTTGCATCTACCTGGATTTCGTCAGCAGCAGCAGCACGTCTTCCCAGACCAGGAGGTGATTGTGAGTAAATTCTACCATTATTCTATGCCTTATTGATACTCCCAATGAAATTGAGTGTGGTGGTTTTCCACTTACCCCCAGTTTTCAGGGAAAACTATTCATGTGATGGCTATATGGACCTACTCATTGATTTATATTGAAGATTAATTAATCTACCTAAGGTCTGGGATTTATTACAATTGTGAACAGCCTGGTACTTGAGCACTCTGGTCACACTTCTTACCAGTACTCATGAATCTCCATTGATAAAACTACTGTATGTACACAGTTCATAGATAGGACACCATGGGAGTAATATCAGATCGGTGGGATATTCATTTTAGCCCTATAAACTGTCAGATGATATGGCGCTCAGTGGTACATACACCAGCAGCAATTAGGGCCCATTTTGATAACGCCAGCAAGTAACCCCTGAACAGCATACAATCCATTAGGCATGCATTTGCCTGGGGCCATAATCATTTTTTTTTTTTAAACACGCAGTTTAATGTAGGGTCAGGCAGTTTGCTGGAAGGTGCTCAAAACATTTGGCAACGTGGTCTATTCTTGTGAGCGTCATTGAGGTAATGGGTTCTTAATTGTTTAAGTATTTAGATACTAACTGGGAAGCCATAGACAGCTAGTGCCCAAAAAATACAAAAGCAGGTGTTTGGTCCGTATGGCGGTTATCCACCATATCATGATCTGTATGCACCCCTGTTAAGGGTAGTCTCGAAGATGGAGCAGTGAGCGTGTATCCTGATACACATACTGTAGTGCCGATGGTTATTCTAAAACAAACCCCTGGCAATTACCAAAAAGATTTCCAAAGTCAGGTTTGGGGAGCGCAGATTTTACCATATGTGGAAAAATAAAAATAATACAGTGCAATCTGATTTTAAATATGAGACATCATGGTATCAACAGAAATGGGGACTCACACTTTCCCAGTGATTAAACAGCAGTGGATATCAATAGCTACCTCAGCTCAGGAAGATCCCACGGGATAACCCTCAGTGCACATCAGAAAAGTACACACTTAGTGCAACTTTGTATGTTCAATACTGCATTGTATTAGAATGAATAGTATCACACTTACATTCTGTTAGTGTGGCATGTTCACATAAAAATTACAGGTGGCACAGATCCTCTGGACTCTCCGACCGCGTCGCTTCCGGCAACAATCTGCGTCACTTCCGATCAAGGATCCTCCCGTTGTTTGGAGCCGCGGATGCCGACAGTGCAGGGCAGTTTTGGGAGCTTGTGTGGCCTACTTGCTTACGCGTAAAGCACCATGCGAGAAACGCGTTAGAGGTTTCTCTTTTAAATAGTTTATGTCCCAATAAATTTTTGTTATTTTTTCATTTTGGCCTCCAGTTCTCTTTTTTCATTGCTGTGCTCCTAGTTTTTCCCCTGTTCATCTGTTCCTGTTACCCGTGGATGCACGCAGCCTATACCGGAGACTTCAACTTACCTGGATTTTGGATTGGGAGTACGCCGTCCATTGACTGTCTGCTGTGGATTTATCACTAAGGGTATCTGGTTTTTGTGAGGGTCTGTCGGTTCCCTTAGGGGGACTAAGGGTCCATCGCTTCCAGTTAGTTCCCTAACTATGTGATCCAAGGATTACCTTATTATAGCGACAGCGTTCATATGCTCATGGTTTGTCTCCAGTATATCTAGGGTTAAAATTAGCCTATGCGTGATACACGCTGTCTCCCTGGTTAGTAGCATCGGGCTTTGAGGTTTATTCCTTTGCTTTGCTAATTGTAAGTGTGTGTAGCAGGCTTCCCCCTGGCCCCCCTTACCTCTGCAGGAGAACGGGGACCCCCGTGGTATGTCGGGGAGCTGCGGGGGCAATTGTGTCACCGGGGGCTCCCGGTGGCATACACAACAGGGCGCCGCCATGTTTAGTGAGTTTGCGCATGGGCAGGAGCTCGCACATGCGCAGTATAGCCCCAGGAATTACAGCAACCATATTGAGGTTGGCACAAGTGTTCGAGCATGCGCAGGATTTCGCACGTCAGCAGCGGCCATTACAGATAGAGCCTGCGCAGAGGAGTGCAGCGGCGGTGTAGCAGGACAGCCTGTAGGCGAGGTCAGTCAATAGTCCACACTAGTATTTTCAGGTTTAGAGCAAAAGTTGGATGGCTTTATTGCTCCACAGCATAACTAAACATGGGGTACACTGTCCCTTTAAGGCATAAACAAAAAATAGCAAAATAAAACCTGCTCCACATTGGGAGAACTTACTAACACTCCAGCCTATCCATCAGGCTGGCTGACTAATCCATTACCAAACAGTTAGTATATATCAAACAAACAGTCAGAAAAATTATATGAACAGTTCTTACTGTGACTTTTAGAGCTGTAATTGTGAATCCATCTGCATAACAGCTTGTCTAGGATAGCACTGAGAGAGAGCTACCTGATTACCAGCAATGACTTCCTTATATGTCATGTTGGCTCCCTTCTGATTACTCAACCCTTCCTCCTGGGTTAACCCTATGAGTGCTGGATGAAGCACTCAGACATATGTCTCCCAGGCATTACTGTTAGTGGCTCACTTCACCCTGTCACAGGCGGCCATTACAGGATCACGCATGTACAGTAGCGATCGCGCATGCGGCCCCAATGTAAAAGAGGTCTTCAGTGGACTACAAGTGCCAGGAAGCTTAGAGGCAGATATACACCTGATGCCACAGCAGACAATAGGGCTTACAGCTTTCCCTGAGAGGAAAGATACATTGTTTTGTGCTGAGTCAGGGAGTCAGTTGGTGCTGGGACACAGACAGGGGAGGGTGGGTATGTGTAGAGAGCAAGTGGCTCTTACACTAGGCCAGACATCCCCCTTAGGCCCCAGCTAGGCCCCAACTCACCTCAGCTTGTGGTTGCTGCAGGGACTTCCCCTTGGATAGGTAACAGGATCCTGTAGTAACTAGACAAGTGAGGGTCCAGCCAGGAAGAGGAATATCCTGGCCAGTGATTTCAGGGAATCACTCTCTGCAAGAGCAGAGACTGTCATATCTATCCGGGTGGGATCGCCCCGAAAGGACGTCACGGAAGGCATTGTGTCTGCAGATCCTTTGCGAAGATCTGTTTGCTGGCCCGAGTGCAGGAGCACTCGGCAGGTAACCCTACACCAAAGTGCACCAACTATTCTCACTCTAATGGCCGCGCGGTCACCACACACTTGGGGTTTGGGTGTGGGACATTGGACACGGTGTGGTGACACGATGGAGGGTTGCTCCCTGCGTGGCGCTTTGGGTAGTTGTGCCATTAGTATTATAGAGTTATGGAGTTTATAGAGTGATAAGAGTATTCATATTGATACAGTAAAGTAAAAAGCAGTGATAGTGCGCAGCTAATAACGTGATAACAGTGATGAAATTATACTATAATATAGTGAATATATAAATAAACAATAATGGTGACCTTGTAGGTGTAGCTTCACTTTAAGTGCGTCTGCAGCCCTTCTTGAGAGGTGTCTCAGCACCCCAAGAACTAGAAGAACAAAGAAAAGACAAGGCGCACAACGCACATAGTGAAATACAGTTTAAAATGTCAGTTTTACTAAAAGAGAATAAGATTGGACGTTAGATGTATATAAGTGGACATCTCCCCAGTTGCATTTACTCCCTGAAGAAGTAACTGTATGTTACGAAACGCGTTGGAGTGTGTTTCAGCTCATTTTTAACTATATTTTATAGTTTATTATTTTTATTATCCTTCACTCTTCCCTCCCTGTCCCTCGCGCCAGTTCTCCCTGCTGACCGTTTCCTGTCACTTCCCGGTTGCCATTCAGCGCCCTGTTCTATGACTGTGCACACCACAGACACTGCTCTGAACTTTGCACTCAGCCAGTGACGTCATCAGCGGGCGTCCCGCGAGACACAGAGGCGTGCTGCCGGCGTGTGGCAGTGGAGAACTGCAGCAGAGTATACTACACGTGCTGCAGGGACTTGTGTGTGCATCCACACAACGGATTTTCCATCTCAGCATATAGGAACGGAGTGAACGCCCTCCACGGATCCAGAGGACCCCCCCCTTTTCCCTATTCGGACAGATGATCGTGGGTCTCCAGTTCCTGTCTCCACAGCGGTTGAAGACTGATGAGTCCTGCTGTTCCCATGTGTGGTAACCCCACTTAAACGCTTGTTTTCACATTTATTGATGTACGCAGAACTTATTCTCTTTTAGTAAAACTGACATTTTAAACTGTCTTTCACTATGTGCGTTGTGCGCCTTGTCTTTTCTTTGTTCTGTTACAGTAAAGACCTTTGCTATTTTACATCAAGTGTACAGTATGTGTTCATTTGAAAGTGTCCTGTGAGGGGCTCCTCCCACTGTTGGGATCCCTCACAGGTGGAGGCGCTGCACCATATAGTATTGTTCCAGAGGATACACCCCAGGCTCTCAACTGGCGGAGGCTCAGTCCTCCTGTGAACCTGACAGGTAAAGCACCACACCTGGTAATACATTTAGGTTCTCCTTACATGCACTCTATCTGCGATTGGGGGGGGGGGGCAATATGTGTTACATGTGTTTCATCTGTGGAGCGTGTGCTTCTTTTTCTTCTGTTATTATAGATTTATCCTGGGGATCTGGATGTGGTATATCCTTAAAAGAAGCTGCCATACATCTCTGGCGTTGAACTATTTGATCTGTTTTTTAATAAATCCCCAACAAACACCCCCTTTTGGGACATTACTCTTTTTGTTACTGGGCTTTCATCTCTATACATTTGCATTCAGCTGGTATCACTATTTATACTTACTATATAATATTTATAATTGTTATACACCACACATTAATATTTCCCTCAAGTTGATCACTTTCCATTTGGAATACACACTTGATCACTTTTATACTCTTAGATCTAGGTCAATTATCCTAGAGCAATTAGATTCACACATTTTATTTATTTTTCTATATTCTCTATTGGTATATTCTATATAGAATAGTTAGCGCTAATCACTTTCTTTTTTTTTGTTTTTTTTTTTTTTTTTAATATATGTAGCCAGGTCCCCTACCTTCGGATCTGTGGGGTAGGGGGATGGCTGCAGATCTGCTGGGGTGCCGCTAGCGCAGCAGGCGGACTCGACATAGGTGCAGGGAGTGCTCCGTTAAGGCTGCGGGCTGTCAGGTGCAGGGCTGTGTGGCGACCGAGTTACTGGGGATCCACGGCGCACCCGCTAGCGGGGGCCACCATTTTGTTTTGCCTCGTGCATGCACCGCAGCAGTCTTGCGCATGCACAGTACGGCTGTGAGCGGCGGCCATCTTAGACCAGGCTCCGCAGAGGAGACCTAGGGACTACAAGTCCCAGCAGCCTTTGGGGCTGCAATACCACATGGGCAGGAGAGCAATAGGGCTCAAGGAGCCACAGATGCAAGATAGAATGTTGCTGGCAGATAGAGGGACTGTCAGTTGGAGTGTCTGACAGTTGGAGCAGGGACACCAAAGGAGAAGGTAGTGTCCGGGTGCCAGTGGCTCCCAGATTAGGCTAGATTCCCTCCCCCCCCCCCCCTCCCCCGAGGCCCAAGATAGGCCCCAAGTCCCTTCCAGGTTGTGGTTGCTGTAGGGAAGGCCCCCAGATAAGGACGCTTCCCCGTAGTTACTACGCTAGTATTGATAGTGGTATTGAGTATCACCATTGGACGCCACGCAGTGTGTGGCCTGCGGTCGTGGACCAGACCACAGGCACAATATAGACATTAAGGGACACCCTCCAACCAGAGCTCCCTCAAGAGGCGGATGCAGCAGGCAGAGAGAAAGGATCCGGTAGACCACGTTGTGGGTTCTCTGTGCGCTTTTGCGGTTCCATCATCTCCGTATACCCTGACCAGGAAGGTACCCACATGCACCAACAGCCATATACAAGGGGTAGCGCTACTCCACACACTTTGGGTGAGCTTGGCTCTGTGGACACTGGGTGGTTTGGTGCCCAGGGCATCTCAGTACTTTGGGGGGGATCTCACCGGGGTGCGTATATGGTGTGGGTACTTTATGTGTAGTGAAGATAAGTAGTCATACCAGTGTGTGTGTTTCTTTATTCATTACTGCATTTGTCCTGAAGAGGTGTTATCCTGCAGAGCTAGGTTCCCTCTCAGGCGGAGGAGCTGTATACTGATAGAACGCGATCACCAAAGGCTCCCAGTGGTGGAGGATTAGGCCTCCTGTACGTCAAACAGTTATTCAGCACACGTAGTTCCCTTAGTCACAGGGAAAGGGGGCTACATATATGTATGTATATTCCCCTAAAAGGGAAAATGAAGCAACATGTTAAGATTTCTCTGAGGACAGTCGCATTTCCAGAGTACTGTAATGCTTTATTGAGAAGGAGACAAGGGATGATAGATTAAATCATAAGGAGTTCTGAAAAATAAATAAAAGGGAATGTGTATCTTGGTGATGGAAACATTGACCTTGTTGGTCTACAGAAGGAAGAAAAGCAATTTAGCTTTTTCTAACTGAGGTTTTTGGTGGTATAAGCTACTACAGACTAGCGAATTCACATTTTAATGGTTGCTAAGCAATCAATTTTAAATCTCATGCAATTCCAAGAACTGCTATTATGAATATACTACAATGCCCTATGTGCAATATAATGACTTGCTTTGAGTAGTCTGTGTAATAAGACACATGCAGTGAATATCATAGCTAGAAGGCCTGGATAGATAATTTTCACATTGCTTCAAAAAGATTTATCACAAAATACAGGAAATATTTTTTGTTCCAGAATCAGTATTATCACAACGATTTTGTGGTGAAAGGGCAATACAAAGTGTAGACAATCTGACTGTTTAGTCATCTCTCTGAATTAAAAGGTATAGTGATCACAACAAATGTAAACACTCTTCTGCTTGAATACAGCACATCTAATCCCCGCAGGAAGCAAAAACACAGGTCGGGAATATCAGCCGAGCTTCCATATAACCTTTAGTGATGTCACATATGCCTCTAGAAATGTTGGTGCTCTGCACGTGTAGGAAATCTAGGGAGCGGGAAACTCTGGGCCCGTGGCTCCTCCGGCACCCAAAAGGTTAAGAGGACAATTTTTCAAGCTCCCGAAGGGTGTTTTTAACAACAAAAAAATATCCAATGTAAGAAATTAGGAATCAATTGTCCCAGGAGTTTATGCCACCTATAATGTAAGAGAGATTTTTGATGCCAACAAATTGAAATAATTATGGCTCCAGACACAGAACATGATACGTTCCAATATAAAATGAGAATTAAGTAATTCCTCCATAAAACTTGCATAAATATTAGACAGGCCTTAGGCTGATTCAAGACGCTAAACTAAAGCAATCTAAACCAGCAGAAAATATTTTCATACATTGGGGGCGATTAACAATGCTCTGATAATGGTTATTGGAGAGGGATCAGTGTTTAACTACCATTGATTTGAGTGGCAGTTAATGCCGATGGAGCTCCAATACCCATTGGAGCTTTGTGAATCACCCCCATTAATACGTGTTCAATGATTCTTTCCAAATAGGAAAAAGAAGAAGCTCCAAAAACGAGAGTAGCGAAAAAAACACAACTAGAAACAAGAAACCAGTCTCTCTAGCAGCTGGGGCTTCTTAAAAAAAAAAACTGGTCAGGTCTACAGAGAATAAAACATCTAAAACCAGAAGTGTCAAAAACAGCCCTTTGAAATGTAGAAAATATTTAATGAATATAAATAAAAATCAGAATAAAATGCACTCACAAATGTCTAAAAGTAAATGTTCCTCTGTGACAATGTACGTAAAAAATTATTGGAGAAATAATTCAAGAAAAACTTGCTGCAGAACCCTTAGAGTTTGCTGCATGTCAACTGTAGGAGTCTGTCCCCACCCCTAATAACTGTGTGTACTACTGTCACTGGAGACCAGGCTATTATCCCGGGATCGCAATCACCAGATAGAATGTTGGAATTAAATAAAATCGAGGTTTATTTTGGCCGAACCTAACAGAGAGCAAAACAGTACAAAAACACAATTCCACAGGGACTCCTTGCTAACTAGGTGGTGGCACTGCTGGAATGAGATTACCAATGATGCTTCAATGATCCGTCATCTCAGGGTATCCCAGGTACTCGAGATCCCCTCCTCTCAGTCGCGATTCGTATTTTCGGTCAGTCTCTAGTCACCGAGACTGACCATGAACAACTGTGGGACTCTGATCGGCATCGGCTTACACAGAACTCTGGCCTCTGAAAACCTGATGCTAACCAATCAGTGCAGAGATTGCCTTCACTGAGCCAAATCAGATACCAAAGAGCTCGCCCTGGATGGACCAATCAGTACTGGGGGCTGGTACAGTGTTGTAGGACAGCCCCCAAGGGGTGGGGGCTCAGGGAGAGCAAACTACAAACTGGCCAATAAGGAATAAGCTGATGGGGCTAGGACCTAGACATCACTCCATAGTCCCAGTTTACTACCTCCCACAGGGTGAGCCGCCTCACTACCGGGGAGAGGACAATACTCTATCCTTGAAGTATGTACTCTCCCAGCAGGTGTGTGCAACCCAGCCCAATTCTCCTTTGTCTCACAACAGTTCACCTGGCCCTCTACAACAGCTTGTCCTTCAATTCATTGCAGGCTAGTCCTGTTAAGGGAATTACGGGTACAGCACACAATGAATCCCACAAAATACATACAGTTAAGCACAAACATGGAAATAAACCAGCAGCTACAGATGGCTACCTGCAGGCCACATATTAACTGGGTGTGCAGACACTTTGGCTGAACATAGATAGCCATTTTGACCAGCAGCCTAGGTCACCATCTTGATGTGTAGGGTCAATGCGCTCATCGGGCTTAACCTTTAATGTGCTGTGCCATCCTGCCCATACCATCACAACAACCTCAATACCCTTAATGCTCAGAACAGAGGTGTTTCTATTGTGCACTTCTGCAAATAGATTAGGAAGTCCATCTGACAAAAATTCATTAATAATAGTTATCCTATGTTTAATTAATCATTCATATTAAATATTCTCTTTGCACATGCATATATTGTTTATTACACATACAAAATGTACTTAACAGACTCACACATGGGCTTTTACATTTTCTACATTATGTACTCTAGGGCTGTTTTGGCATTTCTGTTTCTAGATACTGTATGTTCAAAGCGTTCTTTAGAAACATTGATTTAAATTTAAATGAAGTTACATTTATGCTTTTTTCATTACGTTTTTCAGCGTAATACATGAAGATTTATCTATTCAGACCTCCATTTCCGTAATGAAAATGCTCAAATGTCTCCCAGTTTTGCATTAATCATGGTAAGAGACAAACTCAGCAAACTACTTTAGTAACAAATTGTCTTTTTAGGCCGAGTCCATAGAAGGACAGGCCGCGCTGAGCCGTGCGGACGCTCCGCGCTGAGCCCCTGCATCCTCCATGAGGATGTCTTTAGAGGGGGCTCACGCGAGCGTCCGCAGGCGTGCTGAGGCGCTGGATTTTTCAGCCGACAGCCAAGCTGTTTTTCAGAGAGCTGTCGGCTGAAAACATCCAATCAACGCGGAGCTGCGTCAACGTCACGGCGCCGTGACGTCGGCGCCTTGACGTTGACGTCGGTGCGTCTCGGGCGATTGGCCCAGCGACGTCACTGCCCCACCTCCCTCAGTCTCCCCCCGCCTCCCAATTGCGCCCCCTGGCTCGCCTGCATGGGCATGAAATCGCACAGATTTCAGCAGGCGAGCCTCAGCGTCAGCGCGGTCCAGCACTGACAACCCCTCTATGGCCCCAGCCTAAGACGTACGGTAGCACCAAATAAAAATACTTTCACTTCATCCTAAAAATGACAAATCAACAAAGTAGCTGCTGGTTAACTGAATCTATTGATTTATTGCAGTTATTATTCTTTCCAAAGGATGAGTTAGTATAAATATCAATGAAACAGCACCATACAGTGTCTTCATACTCCATAAAAAGCAACTTTAGATACATCTAATCCTCAGGATTTTAGTGCAAGTACATATGTCTTCAAATTTGCATTGCAGTATTTTTCATGGTTGTATCACAGTTTGCATTGTTGTGAAGTATTCACAATGCTCACATTCCTCGGAATGTCGCCGATTTTGCCAATTTCTTAGATTTTAGTGTCAGTAAATTGAAGGACCACATGACATTGCACATTGAATTTAAATTTTTGGTGAATTTCGTTTTGCTATATTTTGCACACAAAAACGAAACTGCTAATTTTGCCTGATGGTACAGTTTGTCGCTGTTTAGAAAAAAATATGGTATCACAAAGAAAAGACAACTTCTGAAAAGATGAAGAAGAAAACATCACTGAGAGCGCCGACTATGAAACCAGAGCAGACATTAAATTATTGGCAACAAAGAATTATCTTCAAGACTTAATTGTTCAGATCAAACAACAGCACTTTATCAAGTGATAAAGTGCTGTTGCACGAAACGCGTACAGTAGGTGCGTTTGTGTGGTCCTGTTATTGTTTGTCTAGCCTGCAATAAACCTGACCTTATTGCCATTTTGGAGTTGCTCGCTTTTTTCCTTCTCTTCGGTCAAGTTTGAAGTTGGATTCTTCTGGCTGTGCTGTTCATCATCTGCAACTGTTTACTGGAATCTACCATTGGATGGACTGCACGCCACTGGTGTCTGGAGTGTCCTCAGAAGAACACAAGTAAAGGGCCGCAGTGCCCTGCCATATATGTATATGTATACCTGTGCCACTTCATTATTTGATTCATTTATACCTGGTTGGGTGTTTATTATTGTGCCCAATCTGTGGTTGTCAAGTGGACACCACTAGACACATATCCCTTCCTATTGTGTATTCACTTATCTCTCCTGGACACTCCATTGTCATCTGGATTATCATGCTCATAATATGGTACAGATGGAACTCTTTCTAATTATTGCAGCATCACACTCTATCTCACTTTTCAGATCAAACAAACAATCAAAGAAGAGATCCTGAACATTAAAAAAAGATGTATTGGAGATTGGCAACAGAGTGAAAGATCATAAGTCATCTACTGTAGGATTGAAGAGCAAGATTGAAAGATTAGTGAGCTTCAATACCAAAATCGAAGATCTGAACAACAGGGGCAGGAGAATCAACATCAGCATCAGAGGCATCCCAAAAACTGTGCAGGCTCAAGACATTGATTCTTCTCTACAGAAGCTATTTACCTCCATATTGAGGAACGGCGCACCTGAAAATTTTGTGCAGAGCAGACAGGGCACTGGGAGAAAAACAACCCTCAAATGATCCCCCAAGGAGATGTAATCACTAGGCTATACTATTACTCAATTAAAGATAAAATAATTGCTTAATCGTGCAAAATGAAGACCATCAATATTGATGATACAGAGGTCAAACCAATGACCATACAGCAACACAGAAGCCTCATAGAAGTGATCTCGCACCTACAACAGCATAATATACAATACAAGAGGCGATTCCTGTTCAAACTAATGGCTATGCACTGAGGACAAACCACTATGCTGAGGACAGCAGGAGAAGTGGAACTCTTCCTGGAGAGGCTGGACCTACCGCAGTTACCCCGCCAAAAATTAAATGGCCCACAAGACATAGGCACAGCTATGGCTCATCTGTGCAGAGAGCGCTGGAACCTTACTGACCACCAGAGGATCAGAAATGGGAACATATTATGTGACTGGAGCGGGGATGGTGGAGACAAGTGGGCAGTCAGAAGAGCAACCAACGGGCGACAAAATGATTGTACTTCAGACTTGAACTATGATCCAGACAAAGCTATTATACTATAATATAGAGCAGGGTAAAATAATAACCAAAGGAGGGGTCTCATGGATGTAGCACTTGTCTTGTTACTCAAAGATTGATGCAGGATATGGGGGGAGTGGTATAGGGTCTTTACCTATTTGCTGAGTATAACATTTAGAGAACTTGACCATAAAGTGATTCATAAACCTACTGTATTTGATCACTTTAACAGGGTTAGCGCAAAGTTTCCTCAAGTGTTAATAACCCTGCGTAATCCTTTCAGCCCTGTACATACTGCAGCCATTTATTACCTCCCCTCCTTTATTATTGTACACCTGATGTGGCTGCACCTAAAGGTACACTGGTACTATTCTAAAGCAATACTCCATTAAGGGAGTACTAGTACTATTGTGCCACCCTATAGCAATACCAACTATACACTGTTGGAGCACTATCACAAACCTATGAAATTCCCACCAGTAATTCTACACACAGCGCTGTGCCCCGTCCCAGGCAGAATTACATGTGTACCTATTACCAGGGTCGGGCAGGGATTGACGCCCCCCGATCATTTTGCGGTCGACAAGACCTTGTTCCTCCTTGTGTGTTTATTTCATGTCATTGTCATGTATTGGGGGTGTATTGGTATATGTATTGGTGGTGTGTATTTTTATGTGTATTAGGGGGTGGGTGTATTTTTATATGTGTAACGGGTATTCCCTGTGAATACAGATGCTACTACTGCTGTGTATACCTGTGTGGCTCTCAGGAGCCTAAGCCTCCGCTCGGGGAGCCTGGGGTACATACATATAACAATCTCATGGTGCAACGCCTCCACCTGGGAGGGATCCCAATGGACTGGGAGGAGGCCCTCGCAGGAAACAATCACGGTAAACACACAGTTGTAAAACAGGACAGGCTTTACTGCATATATGCGCATAACTTATACTCTACTATACATAACATTCAATGTTGCATTTGGGTAAGGTATAACATACACCCCGCTCTCACCACCGTGTATCCCCACACCGTGTCCAATCGCACTATACAAAGCCCTTGGCCACTCTCCACGTAAGTGTCCCCAAGTGATACCCTTGCCCTTAGGCGTGCTTCTTGGGTTGCTGTACAGTGTTGGTGCACTTGAAGAATGATACCTGCCCGGGGCTCCCACCCCGAGGTCCGCAGACTACGACAGGGATTCCGCCCGATCCGACATCGTCCTCCACACCGCGTTGGGTGAATTCCAGCGTGGATAATATCACCTTAGTCTCAGTGTCTTTGGTGGCGTTCTGAGCCCAGAACCCACCTCGCAGGGCTGCACGGCTTCAGCGCTGTGTCCCTGACTATGCAAATAGCTAATGGGGCAGTGTCCCTATCTAGGGCCTGTCCCTATAGAACAACAAGCTGCACAGTGGCTCATGACCTAACTGGGACCTAGGGGGGCTGCTGGCCTAATGCAGTGGGTCACTGACCCCTGCACTCACCTCCTACCCCTAGCTTGTCCTGGTCCTGACTAACGTGCTCCTCGCGCGCAAAATGTATCTAATTTTCTCCAAGCAAAGAGTGCCTGCAGCCCTATTGGCTCCCTGGTGTCACGTGGGGTCCCCCAAGGCTCATGGGACCTGTAGTCCCTATCTAGAGCCCTCCTCTCATTGGTGGCATTCTCGCGTGCTTGTACTGCGCATGCGCGAGCTAACCAGGGCCTCCCGTCGCATCGGCAGTCTGCGCATGCGCGAGGAACTGTCATGGCGGCGCCCTGCACCGGGAACCGCTGGGAGCGCCTCGCAACCCGACCGTGGCCCTAGCAACCGGCCGCATCTGAGGAGCGCGCGCTGAGCGCGCACATGCCCCCACACCTCCCCGCGAACGCCCGCATCTAATCCCGACCGCCGCACAGTGAGTACCCGGAAGGGAGAGGGGTCCGCAAGCAGAAGGGGTTACCTGGCTACATATGTATTGGGGGTGGGTGTTTTTTTTATATGTATTTGGGGGAGTGGGGGTTTATATGTATTTGGGTTGGAAGTTTTTTATATGCATTTGGGGGGTGGGGGTGATTGGTATGTATTTAGGGGTGGGTGGGAAGGTTTTTTTCTATTTGGGGGGGGTGTTTTTTTGGTATGTATTTTGTGGGGGGGGAATGAGAGAGAGTGGGGTAATTAATGGAGGATGGAGATGAGTGAGCGAGAGGGAGTGTAAGAGAGGGTGAGGGAGTGAGGAAAAGAGGGAGTAAGAGTGAAACGCAGGTGACAGAAATAGATGCTCGAGGGGAGATTGAGTGAGATTTGGGTAATTGATGGAGGGGGAGAGTGAGAGGGGTGATTAAAGAAGAGGGAGTGAGACAGAGGGGAGAGAAATACATGGGAAGAGGGGGGAAAGAGAGGGGGCACATGAGGGGTGAAATTGGGGGGGCTCGCAAGACCGCTGACACGGGGTGGGGCATAACTCTAGTCCTGGGCCATGGGAAATCTGACCTTCTCTTTCTCTTCTCCCCCAGATAGAGGCAGACAGGGGTAGATGACGATATACGGTGGGCAGCCGCCACAGTGAAGCAGAGGAGCAGCCGGCAGAAGAGTTTGGATTTGCACGGAGGCAGAGCAGGATGGCTGGGGGGAGTGTGCCCCAGCGATCCGACCTGGAAGTCTTTCTTACTTCCGGTGTCTATGCTGCTACCGCTCACTCCTCCCTGGCCATCCTTGTCTGCCTCCATGCAACTCCTAACTCCTTTGCCAGCTGCTCCTCTGCTTAACTCTGGCGACCCGCCACCGCATGCTATCATCTCTCCCCGTCTGCCTCGATCACCACCCTGTCCCACAGGTAGCAATGGAGGGAGAGAGAGATGGAGGCGGGGTGGAGAGCTCAGGAGAGATGATGAGGAGAGATGATGAGGAGGAGGGGGAGAGAGATGAGGAGAGTTAGCCTCCAATTTAAAACAATGTGAATTTGTCTCCTGAATCTACAAAATACGTTCACTTATAATGGGGCCCTAAAAAAAATTGCCTAGAGGCCAGCACATGTCTATCTACGCCACTGTGTATGAGTGCATGTAATTGGGGCACTTCTTGTCCTCTCCTTATCTAGGAGATAGCGTCTCGACAGGGCTTTTTCCTCCATCTAGTTTTTTGAGTTGTGTCACGTTCATTTTAAAGAAAATTGGATCTTTTGCATTTGTGTTTTCATACTATAGTTTCTAACATATATCTCTCCCTTTATTTTATATGATTGGGATATCAGTTTACAGATCCTATTACAGATGCAGCCACCAGTATCCTATCACTTGCTTGGGTAAAAACTAAGGCATTTCACAGTAAATGCCTCAACATTTCTGTGAGATTCCTAATGGCTGTCGGAATAACACAGCGGGGGGTCCCTGTGGGACTTCAGGGACCCCCGCTGTGTTAATTCGATGGGCCATTAGGAATCTCACAGAAATGTTGAGGCATTTACTGTGAGATTGCCCCAGATTTTCCAAGGCAAGTGATCTAATACTGGTGGCTGCATCTGTAGTTTTAGCCATATTATTTCTCTGTTGAATCTTTTTATTTCTAATTATTATTCTTTAGTTATGGATTTGTACTGTTGCTTTAGTGTCACATTATTGTACTGTACCTGTTTACTGTTGCTATTATTGTATAGGCTTGATAGCATATGCCATTAGTTCCTGTTACTGCTGGGGGACTTTGTTAGGACTTATATGCAATATGTCCCTTTAAATTACATCCTCCTTCCCATTACCTGAGGGTCTAAAAGTCAGGATTGACAGTGGACAGTGAAACGCGTGGGGTGATTGCATGTGGGAGAGCAGTTTATTCTGGAGGAGAAGATCTGAGATGGAAGTGCCATCATTCCTGATCAACCGAGGTCTGTGCTAACCTGATGGCGAAGCCACAAGAAAACCAGAAGCACCAAGGGAACGTTACAACCATCGTTAGAGATGTCCAAGACCCTCCACATTCTGCTACTCCCCATGCGCTTTCACGGATATATGTGAGTTTTATTAATCGTTTTAATTGATTTAGTAAAATGTTGTACTGCATTATGTTTCTCCATCATTCTGAGTTCAGATAGAGGATATTCCCCTGACGAGCTACCTGTGCAAACCATGCAAGCACCAGAGAAGACTTTCTTATCCATTGCCTGATTTTCTGCTACACTTGTGAGTGTATCAGTTTATTATGTTGGTCACATGCTTTTGTGTCATACAGTATTGCACTATTTTTGTGTCTTTCTTTCTTATTTTCATACCCTCTGAGAAATTGTGCCCCTGGTTTGGTTTGCAAGCTTTGTTTAAGCCATCCTGGGAGGACTTTTGAAGTGAAACTTCTTTCGTGGCACTGCCATCCACAAAAATCTCATAGGGGAAAAAACGGAAAATTGGCACGAAAATAATAATGGACGTGAGTGACTGGACTGCATCGGAAGTGACGTAATTGTGGTTTGTCGGCTGCCTGCCGGGAGTTGCAGTTCGGGTGTAGATGCCAAGCATCCAAAGGCAATCAGAAGGGAAGGCCCTATTCTTCTATCTTGTCCAAATATCCTCAGTGTCTAAATATTTTTGTCCCCTATAAAAAATATCAACACACCACAAGCAGTACATATAAACTGTCAACCCCACTATTGCTACAACTAATAGTCATATCAATTAATAGTATCATTAATAACAGCAATTAACATTAATGTAACAGGTTTTCCCCCACCCTGGTCTTATCCTTCATCCGGATGGTCACTGGAATCAACCCTGGGGCTTGAGGCCTCCAGTCTATCCTCTGCTCTTCCCTCACCCCCTGGTGGGATGAGGGGTAGCTGTCCCACTCCCCTAAGGGAGAGGAGGAATGTAGTCAGAGCCCTGACTTCACACTCCAAGCAATCACTCTCTCTCAAGGGAGAGAACAGTGACTACATTTGGTGGTGCAGCCCCTTAAGTTCCCAGGCGGAGGGTCCAAGGTCTGAACCCACGATTGGGCAGAACACAGGCCCTAGTCCCGCCCCACCTGTCACTCAAGGGAGCTACTACTGCAGGGGAAACCCCGGATTGTGCCTAACACTGCCTGCACTGATACCAGGGCTTAAGTGTTAGGGAGGGTAGATTAGTAGCCGAAACAAATACCTGGCTACAATAATAATAACAGCAATTAATATCATCATTAACAATAACAGCAATTTCTAATTACAATATAATTAGGAACAAGAGTACTCGCCCCCTCTCCCCCACACACAGTAATGGGCAATATTTGTATTAGCCAAATGTGGCTAATAGCACTTTTGTCTACTGAGAAGCATTACAATTTTTTTTAACAAAATAGACAGTACAATTAAATAATAACATAATGAAACGCTAGCCTTTTAATCCAGTGATTGGCACTGTGCCTACCTAAGCCCTCAACAGGGGCCTAAATACCCACATTGGCAATCACTGAACACCCTAAATAAATGTATTACTTACCAACAGATACATCTAATCAAGGACCGGCGCTAAACCATAAAAGAAAAAAACAATCCTAGCCCGATGGCACGATGGCCAATAAAAATGAAAATCTAAAAAAACCTGAACATTTTAATCCCTGCACCTCTGCACAAAAAGCACACACACAAAAAAAGCAGGAACGATACATCCAATCTGAAAGCAATGGATACTCTGTCAATTGAAGAGCAGTCTCAGGTGAGTAGTTCTTCTTTGTTGCTTTAAAGAGGTCCCTTTTTTTTCTTCTTTCTTTTCTAAAAAACTTCAAGAAAAGTGCACATGTATTTAATCAGTAGGATCTGCTATACACGTGTGAATGAAGTCTATTTAGAGATGTTTTCCCCCAAGAGAGAGGTGGAAATTATCTTTGCTGGGGCAGTAAGTATAGGAAGTACAGAACTGGTCCCATAGTAATTGCAACATTGTAGAAGTCATGTTGCAAAGCCCCAGGCACGGTGCATATCTCTGGTCCCGTTTTATTCTGAAACCTAACAAGGTGTTGGCTAATAATATAGCAAAGAAAAAAAAAACCAGCTGAAAAAGCACTCTAATACCACAAGGTGAGTTAATGAATTGAGATAACATACATTTTTAATGTAATTCAAGTTTAAAAACTTGAATTACATTAAAAATGTATGTTATCTCAATTCATTAACTCACCTTGTGGTATTAGAGTGCTTTTTGAGCTGGGTTTCTTTTTCTTTGGTAAACTGTGAGTTACCTATCCCAGCAACAGCACCATACCAGCTTCACCCTTCCTTCATATACGGAAATAGCTGAGCAGGGGAACGATCCCCCCCCTCCTTTTCCCACTAGGTATATTTAAGTTGGCTAATAGTATACAAGCAGTTGTAGTAGGGTTGTCGAAGCTGGTGAGAGCACAAATAATGATGTGCGAAGGTGCTGAGGGTTACATAAGAAACACAGAGAAGCTGAAAAGAATTGTAGAGGGCATATTCAGCCATGAGATTGTCCAAGAGAAGCCAAGTGAAGTTGCTGGGACTTCTACCCAGGCACCAGTGTGCTGTACTGAATAGGAGGAGAGTGCAGGACAAGACAAGCTGAAGGGGTCTGACATCGCTAACATCCCACCCAACCATCTATTCATGCAAATTGCCCATCCATATCTCCCAGATCATGTAATTTACATGGACGTTAATTGTCCTGATAATGATAAATTGTACTCTGTGTTTGTGTGTGCACTGCTTACAGTACTTCGGTACGTTTTCACACAAGAAAAGCAAAAGCAGGTTTTTAATTGCCACCCATGCTGTGCAGGTTTTAATATCCATTAAAGGGTATCCCCTGCTCCTTAAAGTACTGTATGTTTTGAGTTTTATCAGGGCTTGTTCTTAATGTGCCTATGCTCTGTGTTTCTCATACAGGGAGATGATGGCAAGGCCAGTCATTTATATAAAGAGTACTATGCTGAAATATTTGCCAAAGGAATGTGGGTGAAATTCCTTGACCCGAGATGATGGGCGTGCAGTCGGAACCTGTTTATCACGGCCATCAAAACAGGATATTCAGAATACATTGCGAGTATTGCGACTGGATTAGCAGCTGGATTGTGGAGTCATTTACAGAGGTTTGGGTTTTTTCATGTGTATTACATTTGATTTTATACTCTGTGTGGTGAATATACAGTGGGTTTTTATCAACTTCTCATCTCTAAAATTAACACTTGTCTTTTTAAATTTTGCAGGGCTACAGATTTGCCTGAAAGGCCACTACTTCTTTTAATTGTTAGCGGATCTTGTACTTTTATAGTATAAGGTAAGAACTTTATTACTTGCATTTGCTACTCAAATAACTCTGCATGACTGTATATGTTGTCTTTGTACTAGAAATATTTTCTTAACGATAAGCAGTGACAATAACCTGGATTTCTACACCACCCAAACACAAAAATACCCAGTAAGCTCCCAGAAACCCCCCAATTACCAGAAATATATATATATGTCAAAAGGAGTGTAACTGGGCGCGGCTAATTGTATAAAACAAGTGTAACAGGGTATGTCCATCTTACCTGTTTTTCCCCACATAGATAACTACTACATAAGCCCTGATAAGTTCCAGGCCGTAGTGCGTTAATCTATGGGCAGTAACCCCCCCCCCCCCCCCCCACTTTTCTTTCCTAGAAGAGGAAGGAAGGAAGCTGGTGTCTCATGGCCTGTGTACAGCCCCTTGAAGGTGGGTACAGTCCATGAGCCCGACTCCTTCTAGATTCTTGTGAGGATGATCTAAAGTCAGTCTGACTCTACCCTCCAAAAGGGAAGGAAGCAAAGGAGTCTTGAGCTAACCTGTGAAGAGAGAGGAAGCAGATGTCTTGCTCTACCCTCCAGAGGGAGAGGGTGTGAGGTGAGGAAATGATGAAGTCTGGCTCTTCTCCCTAAGGGGAGTAAGAGGGCTATGAGCCTTCCCCATTGTGGGGCAAGCATGCTATTCTAAGCCGCTGTCTTAACAATACTCAACCGGAGTGCCCCAAGAAATGGGCCTGCACCATCCAGCATGTCCTGCACTGTGGGAGATTAAGAGGAGAAGTGGAGAAAGAGAATGACAATAAAAGCTGCTTATTCACCAGACCTCTGCTTGGGTGTCGGTTACTGGGCAGGAGGATTAAAGGGTGCAGTGATGGGAGCTGACATCCCACAGCCTGGGACCATGTCACAGCTGGAGGCGCTGTACACTGAAGATCAAACCACAAACATTGTCCTCAAACTTGTCCTATGCCCCCTACCACCGCGGCCACTCAGCCCTCCTGGAACCAGCAGGTAGGCTAGCACCACCCAACGAGTAGTAGCCAGAGCAGTTTTCCCCAAAGGAGCCCTTGATGAGATGGGGGGGGGGGAGGAAATCAAGGGTTACACAAGAAACAAAAGAAGTCCAGAGCAACATCCAATGTGACAAAAATAACAGTGAAATACCTATATATCTCTTGAAAAAAGGGTCATTTAGTTAACCCTTTGGCCAAAGCGTATAAGCCTGCAAGCCACTTTCAAGGAATGACCATAATATCGCAGGTCCTAACACTAACTGATTAAAATCCTTATTTACCTCTATAATTAGGGGAATGATGGTCCTGGCATTAAACCTGCCGCAACCAGCTGCATGAAAAGAAAACCTGCTTACTTGGAGAGTGGGGAGGGGCGAGCTTTACAGTAAAACAAAGTTATATATATGGTGTGGAATTATTATTGCTGTTTTTATTGGTTCCTATGAGGAGTCATCCCACCCACGCTGGAATCCCTCATAGGTGCAGGCACTGCAAAAGAGAGAGCTCACCCCAGGCTCCCAGAAGCAGAGGTTCAGGCCTCCTGTGAGCGTACAGGTAATAGCAGAAAGCGTAGTCACCCACGGATTCCCTTTGGCATAGGGAAAGGGGGCTACATGTAGTATACCATATGAGACCTCCCTGTGTGTGTAATCTGTAGTATACTGTATGAGACTCTCCTGTGTGTGTGTGTGTAACCTGTAGTATACTGTATGAGACTTCCCTATGTGTGTAACCTGTAGTATACTGTATGAGACTCCCCTGTGTGTGTAACCTGTAGTATACTGTATGAGACTCCCCTGTGTGTGTAACCTGTAGTATACTGTATGAGACTTCCCAGTGTGTGTAACCTGTAGTATACTGTATGAGACTTCCCAGTGTGTGTAACCTGTAGTATAATGTATGAGACTCGTGTGTGTGTGTGTGTGTGTGTGTGTGTGTGTGTGTGTGTGTGTGTGTGTGTGTGTGTGTGTGTGTGTGTGTGTGTGTGTGTGTGTGTGTGTGTGTGTGTGTGTGTGTGTGTGTGTGTAACCTGTAGTATACTGTATGAGATTTCCCTGTGTGTAACCTGTAGTATACTGTATGAGACTCCCCTGTGTGTGTAACCTGTAGTATAATGTATGAGACTCCCCTGTGTGTGTGTGTGTGTAACCTGTAGTATACTGTATGAGACTTCCCTATGTGTGTAACCTGTAGTATACTGTATGAGACTCCCCTGTGTGTGTAACCTGTAGTATAATGTATGAGACCTCCCTATGTCTTGACCTATCTGCTGTTGCTTGGCTCAGCAATGTTGCTTTCCAGAGATCTTGCATCTAGTTCATTTCTTTACAATGATCTGAAAGGAAAACTCAAACAGGTAAAAGCAAGCATAAGCATCATAAGGCTGAGACCATGCTCCCTGCTTGCTCGCTGAGGCGCGCTGAGGCTCAGGGAAAGCGGGTGCTTTCCCTGGCCTTGCGGTTGCTTACCGCACGCGCTGTCAGCGGGCCGTCAGGGGGCGGGCCGGGGGCGAGCCAGTGACGTCACGGAGCTGATTCGCCCTCATTGGGCGAATCGCTCACGTGACCGCCCTGTCGCGCCGGCAAGCGGGGGAATTTAAAATTCCTCTAAGACCTGAGCTTCCGCAAGCGCACGGAAGCGTGCGCGAGCCCCTACTAAATCCGCTCTAATTGCGGCTGTAGGGGCTCAGTGCTGAGCGGGAGCGCGCCTCAGCACGCTTCCGCCAGCAAGCGGTTAACATGGCCGAGGCCTAAGGCCTCGGGCATGGTCAGCGCTTAGGCGCTGACCCGTACTGAGGCGCGCTTACGCTCAGCAGTGAGCCCCTGCAGCCACAATGAGAGCGGCTTTAGCAGGGGCTCGCGCTCGCTTCCGCAAGCGTGCGGAAGCGTAGGTCTTATACAATTTTTCGTTTTTCACGCTCACGGGAGCTTAGGGCCGGTCACGTGACCGGTTCGCCAATGAGGGCGAACCAGCTCCGTGACGTCACTGGCCCTCCCCCCGACACGCCCCCGGACGGCACGCAAACTAAGGCCAGGGAAAGCACCCGCTTTCCCTCAGCCTCAGCGCGCCTCAGCACGGCTGCAGTCTCTATGGACTCAGCCTAATACATGACATTCTCTAAAGTAAGCATGTTTCTGAAATTGAATAATTAAAACTATCAAATCCTTATTGTTTCTGTCCGTATGTCATATACTGTATTTATATAGTTCACTGTGACCTGTTTAACGTTTTGCACTGTTTTTAAAAAAAAAAAAAAAAAAAACACTGCAGCTTCTCTGATCCTTTTCAAAATTTTCAGTAAAGAAAAGGTCTAGTCAAAAAAGAGTTGGTGGTGCTCTCAAATCAATACATAATTATAATATACAAAAGGTGCAAAATCCCATCACCGGGCCCCACATGTCAGTAAAGAAAAGGTCCACATGAAAATGTGTTAAAATAATTCTGCAGATACACCAAATACAGTATGTTCAGAGAACAGCTCATCTGCTCACTGATAAGTGCACCAACATGTTTTACAATGGAAAGCAAACAAGTAGTATATATCTGGGAGTGCGTCATACATCCCTTCAATTTCTTTTATATATTTATTATGGCACTTTAGTTATACTGTAATGCGGCATAACTCTATTTCAAATACATATTCAATAATTGCTTTTATTCATGTTAAGTATACTCTTTCTATGCATGTGGTTTAAAAAAAAAACATTTCAACTAGATTCATATTGAAGTGTATCTATTTACTTTGGTAGTGTTTTAGTGGAGTTATTAGTAAATACAAGAATAAAAACTACTTCCTATAAGATCATTATGTGCTGAACCAATCGATACAGCTGAAGACTACTAATAAAAGTAATACAGTATGCAGGGTAATCTTACAAATGCTTTCAGGAGCCGAGATTAATTACCAAAAATGTAGGTCCACAATGCATAAATTCTCAGGGGCTGCTCTAAGTACTATAAAACTAATAGCCAATATCTCGTGTAAGAAGCCAAGCAATATTCTATCTGCAATGGGAAGTAATTAGTTGAATGTGGTTTTCGATCAACATTCATAGCGGTTTGTGTAAGTTGCAAACCAGTTCAAAGGAAAATGCAATGGGTTTAATAATAGTGACCGTGACATCAAAGGTGCTGCAGATTTTGGCTGGTTACCAAATAGTGACTAATGACTGCAGCACATGTTTAAATGCATATTGCAGCAGAGTTGCATGGGAGCATTGCAAATTCATCATCAAGTTCCACCAGTGAACTCAGAGACAATACGACCACAGGAAGCATAAGGTGGACAAAAAACCTTCCTTATAATTGGATACTCATCATTCATTTTATATCATAAATTGACCCACTGTATGTATCTCTTCCAGCCTTGATATGTCGCAGTCCGTATACATGCTAATTGCTCTGTGTCATCTACCTTTGTATTTCCACACATAAATGAAACCACTTTATTCTACAACTGTTTCACGTGGTTCTCACTTTCTCATTTGTTCTCCTGTCTCCTGGTTGCTCAGCATCCCCTAAGTTAAAGGGTATATGGGGTTTTTGTTGTTGTTTTTTTGCTTCCTGAGAACTCAATAATAAACATTTATTTTCGATCACAAATAAATTATTTTAGTTGGATATCAGATTCTACTTATTTTTTTGAACACTATATTTTTCATATTGTAAGCATAGCTAATTGATAACAAGGTGATATATTGCATTGTTTTACATCAAGGCGAGGCAAATGAAAATATTTTCTACCATCACCTCCAATCAAGATACCTCTCTTTCAATTGAGTCAGCACAGAAGCCTGATGATTTATTTAATGTACTTTTTCCAAATTCACATTAAAAGCGGTGCTATGGTGTAACATAATTAACAGTTCTTAACCTCAATACTATTATTATCTGCGGCTTCAAATTTCTATTATCATCCCCCAGCCTAGATGTTCCATAACACTGAAATGCCTGAAGGGAAACAAGAAACCATGACAACCTGCAAATACGACATGTCGTATGCTTCCCCACGCACGTATATATGGAGTCTCTTTCCTCTGCTGCCCAAAGCATGCCTCTTCCATATACTGTATTATGTGAAGGAAGAGGCTCTTTAAGGATGTTATTGTTAATCAGAATGGCAGAACTTGTCATATTTTAATACTGCTATGGTCTTATATGAAGAGGTGAGCAAATTTTTTTGGGGGGGGCGAATTTGGATCCACAGTGGATCGTCCGGTTCAAATAGTCCGCGGATTTAAACTGATTAATCTCAAAAAGGGCAATGTGCGTTTTGCTGATTTTTTCATTAAGAATCCGCCAACGGATTGCTTAATCCGCGGATTGGATTCTACAAATCCATCAACAAGTTGCGGGTTCCGCGGAGTTTATTGGTAATAGCAATAAAAAAAATCAGCAAAACGCAAATTGCCCTTTTTGTGATAATCCGGGAAACGGATATTGGTGGATTCGCCCATCTCTAATTATATGTGTACCTCGGTTTTTGTTTTATTAATTGTATGCCTTGCAATTGAAGAGACAAAGTTAGACGTGATCAAAAAGGTATTTTTTTGACAGCAGCAAAATAAATCTGATTCTATTCCTGCCAGCAACAACAAGCACAATCTATTCTGCTGTCATGGGGGAAAGCTGCAGTATATCCCCCTTAGCTGATATCTTCATTTGTTTGAATGTTTTCAGCAAGATAGAAAATACATTTCTTTATTTTACCCTAGTTTGATTGATCTAAGTGTAACTGGTATTCCCCCTACCCCAATCGCATATAGAGTGCATGTTAGGGGGAACCTATATGTTACCACGTGTGGTGCGTATACCTGCAGGTTCACAGGAGGTCTGAGCCTCCGCCAGTGAGAGCCTGGGGTGAATCCTCTGGAACGATCTTAGTTACAGCGCCTCCACCTGTGTTGGATTATAGGAGTGTAGAATGTTCCGTACACAGGACCCACATACACAGTAAGCACATACACCAAAGTGTGTATATATATATATATATATATATATATATATATATATATATATATATATATATATATATGAACAGTTTACTGTATAGGAAACAATACATAACACAACATACATCAACAATATGACATTGACAGTGTCCCTCTATGACACTCATAGGCACACCTACACGTCTTCTCACCGTGTCTTAACCCCAATCTGTATACCCAAAGTCCTTGTACCCAAAAGTCCCAAGAGTCCCGCAACCCCACCCACGTGTGGGACAGCGCTGCCCACGAAGATGAAATGTATAGGTGGTGCACTTGGTGACTTGGATAATACCTGCCCGGCTCTCCTGCAACCGGGTACCGCAGACCTGTGGAAGAGGACCCGTCTGTGTCCAGCGCCGAAGCCTCAGCGATGGGGGTCTCCTTCTGAGCAAGCTCACCGCTCAGACAGTCTCTGTCTCTGCTCTGCAGAGAATGATCCACTGCCACACTGACCCTTCTTGTCAGAGTACACAGCACTGCAGATGTCTCCCTAACTAAGCTGCCTGCTAACAGGGCAAGGTCTCTACCTAAGGGGCCTTCCCTAAAGCATAGGGTGACCACCCGTCCCCCTTTTGCCGGTACAGTCCCGGTTTTTCGGGAGCTGTACCGGTTTTCTGTGTGTACCGGAAATGTCCCGGATTTTCCTCAGTGTGTCCCCGTTTTTTTTTTTGGTCGCTGGCGGTGCGCGAGTAATTAGCTGCGGTGCGCTGTGCGCGAGTCTGCGGCGGCGCGGAGGAGGAGACTGCAGCAGCCCGGCTGGTAAGTATTTTTTTTTTAATGGCTTCCCCCCCCCCCCCCGGCAGTTTCCTACCTTGTTGGCCAATCCCCTGCGTACCGGCATTAAGCCCCGCCCCCCCGGCATCATCCTTCACCAAGGCCCGGCAAGTGGGAATGGATGGATGGAAGGAAGGGTGCCGGGGAGGGGGCAGGGCCAGCGTGCCTGGGGGCCGGGCTTCCGCTTCCTGCGGCAGAGCACATGTGGTGTGTCTGCCCGCTCCTGGCTCTTGCGCGGTGTCTCCCCCCCTCTGCCCCCTGGGGGGATAGCAGGTGGGTTTTTCTTCCTTTGCCTCCACCTTTGCCTCCTGTCCTGGCGCTCTCTTCCCTTACGGTCCCCTTGGTTCGGGAGATGGGCGCGGGAGCGGGAAGTGGTGGCTGCGCGGTGTCCCCCCATTCTGCCCCGGGAACCCGTGGCTGCCTGCCGGGGGAGGGGGGGGCGGCAGTTTGTACCTTTCGTCCCGGCGCTCCTATCCACCCCCCCCCCTTGGTGCGGGAGATGGGCGCGGGGGTGGGTGCAGGGGGAGGCGGGGAGCCGCCTGCTCGTGGCTGCCTCTGTCTGTACTCCAGTGTGTGTACCTGTGTGTGTATGTGTACCTGTGTGTGTATGTGTACCTGTGTGTGTGTACCAGTGTCTGTGTGTGTGTGTACCAGTGTCTGTGTGTGTGTGTGTGTGTGTGTGTGTGTGTGTACCAGTGTCTGTGTGTGTGTGTGTGTGTGTGTGTGTGTGTGTACCAGTGTCTGTGTGTGTGTGTGTGTGTGTGTGTGTACCAGTGTCTGTGTGTGTGTGTGTACCAGTGTCTGTGTGTGTGTGTGTGTGTGTGTG